>NW_008796110.1:5535573-5540914 GCF_000699145.1 Aptenodytes forsteri
TATGGTGCCTCTGTCAAAAAAAAGCTGAACATGTTTCCAAAATAAAAACTATTGTATGATGTTAATGAAGACAGGAGATCAATAGTTATTTTGAAATGGAGAGTGTGATAAACCTGATCAAAGACATAATTGTAATGATGTAAAATGTGTCAAGGTTATTGAATGCTTTTCAAGATTCTAGTTATCCCTTTTAAGATGTGCACTAATCCCAGAAAAATTCTGAATCACTACAATTGCTTTTCAATAAATACCACCTTTTTTTTTAAATCAGTACTGTGCAAGTCTATTCACAGATCAATTTGAAGACAAAATGTGAGGTTTATTCAATTAATTTGTTTTAATGATTTGAGACACTGAATTTTATTATACTAAAATTGCGTGGTTGAAGTATTCATTTTCATGCCAGAATAGATGTATTTTGGGGTAAAGAGAGGTTTGTTTTATTTTGGGGGAGGAAAAAATGCATTTATAAATGTTAGTCATAAAGAAGTTTTCTGATTAAACATACATAATTTCCCCAGTGTTATAAAATGTCTTGTGAGATTACTACCTTGTTAACATAAAACAAGTTTTTTTGAGAATACATGATGGCACAGAATGATTGCAAATGTGAATTTTTAAGGTAGTTTCAGAAAAGAAATAATGTCATACACTTAGATCATGTCTATCTAGGTTTTAGTATTAAAAATTATGAGTATAATAGCTGAAAAAACATTTTAGAAATATTTTATTAGAATAAGTGGGATTTCAGGTATCCAAAATGCAGACCCTAGATAAAGGCAGTTTTAAATCTGGAAAGTGGAATTCATGCTTAATTTTGCTATTTATGCTACCACGTGCTGTCTGGAGACAGATTCTGCCCCCTCCCCCCCCCCCTTTTTTGGGGGGGGCGGTTTTTTTGGTTTGCATTATCATTCTCAGACGTATGGCTCTGGTCCTATACTACACTCAACTACTAGAAATTAGATTTCAGCCATCAAGTCATTGATTTGCCTTGTCTCAAAATATGTTTCTGGGAATCACCACTGTCCAGACACAGTAGTTCTGGGAATTGCACAGCAGCAGGTCAAATAGGTACATATGAATAGGGGTAAAGTACATATCCAGAGCTATGAATGTTTCTCTCTTGCTCTGTAGAGAATATCTATTCTGAAGGTCCTAGCACAGTCAGGATATAGAAGATTAGCTTGCAAATAAGTGTAAGTGGCAAAAACTCAAGCTTCTTGTAAAGTATAAATAAGCCAATCTATAATTTAATGAGGATTGTACATCAGCGGCAGAAAATACAGCACTTAGGAGAAATGTATTTTAAATAAGGATGCCAGAGTCTCTGAGTCCATGACCAGACAGGAAGGATGCACACATTGCCTGTTTCTAATCACTAACATGTCTGACTCTCTGTATAGGGATATTTTTCTTTGGTTATTACAGAGTGAATCATATGTGCTCTCCAGACACACAGAATGAGAAATGCTTTGGGCTTTAACTGGTAATACTAAGGACATACCTACTTAGTATTTTGGATGGGGAAGAAAGACATTAAGATTCATTTTCTTATGGCCAGGGTTACTTCTGCTCTTTTCTGTATTCATGTTATGTCATCTGGGTTCAGTATTTTTTCCTTCCAAAATTTTTGAAGATGTATCTTATTTTATTCTTACGTGTAATTATCTCTAATGTTAGTATTTTGCATAACATGCTTTATGTACTCTTTCTTTGTATTATGTTCAGCTTTATAAAATCATAAATCTGGCTTGGTTGCTATGTGATCATGCTGTGTTATGCCTATATTCTGTCTCCCGCATTATTTCTACAGCCTTTTAACTGTAATACCCTGCCACAGTGCTTCTAAATCACTTTATCCGGAAATCAAATTACAAGAAAAAGCTAGGGAAAAAAACCCCTCTGATTCTCCTGGAAGATTCTCTTTGGTGCTTTGCCTTATAATGTGTATCAGTTTATTAATATAGCACATCATAGATTTTATAGCTTAGCTGTGTTTCTTATAAATAAAGCAGATGAAAAATCCTGCATGAATATAATAGTCTGATTACATATTTAGAGAAACACAAGTTAAGAATCCAAGAGATAAGCTTCTCATAGGAAAAGTAATTCATTTACTGTGCACTTCTATAATATTTGTGATTTAACAGATAAATAAATAAAATTAAGCACTTTCATAGTATTTAGGATATCAAATAATTTTATAGCACACTCATTAAGAAGTACATCACAAATTCAGTTCCCATGAAAGACTGGAAGTTTTAACATTGGCACTGAAATGACTATGACAGTCTCCCAACACATCTGTCAGCTAGCAAGTACCTTTATCTTGCAGGCTAGACTGTGGCATAAGAGATGTTACATGAGACAAAATTTGCACACGGAAACAAAGAAATGTTGGAACAATATTAAAAAGCAGGTAGTAAAAAGCGAGTAGAATATGTATAATGGTTTATGTCTGTATTATATATATTTATATAAGCACCTAAGTATATAATGAAACAACATAGAATCTATGCATGTATATGTGCATATGTATATATGTGTATTTTTTTCAATGTTTTGCAAAAATATTAGATGATTCAGGATATGTTAAAATGAGACAGTGTGGGGTCTTCAGTTATTTTGAGTACATTATTTTTCTCCTGTATCTTT
This sequence comes from Aptenodytes forsteri, assembly GCF_000699145.1. NCBI lineage: Eukaryota > Metazoa > Chordata > Aves > Sphenisciformes > Spheniscidae > Aptenodytes > Aptenodytes forsteri. The sequence continues at coordinate 5,538,232 of NW_008796110.1, forward strand.
TGTTTAGGAAGGCTTTCTGCAGGATTTTCTTCTGTGTGTTTCAAATGCAAATTCAGATGTAAATTGTCTCAACAACATGCCAAGATTAACAGCACCCCCACATAGATTGTGCAGAGAGAATGCGCAATTTTCCCAAATTCCTTAGTAAAACCAAGAAAAGCAAGCTTTCACTTGGCTGAATTTGAATCCCAGCAAAGAATGCTCAAGTCATTTGCAGTAGCTGATCAAAAGATTTATCTGATTTCTGTTCTCTCTCCTGACTCCACCACTCTCCAAACTCTGAACCTCTTGCTCAGTGATGCAGAGGATAGCATGAAGTTATTCAAAATTCTATTACAAGTTACACCATCTTTGTTCTTGGTTCCCATGAATGATACTCATCATTCAGTTACACAATTCTGAGGTCCCTCATGCTACGTAAAACTGCAATGGATCTTTGATAACATGCAGTAGCAGAGGAACACACATGCAAAACTGCTACCATCCTTTTGCTTTCATATTACCGTCTGGCATCACCTCTAAGCCACAGTTCTAGATGTGCTGTTAGAGGCTCTGTTATTGCACTGCAGCGATTCAGATCATTGAGAAGAGCTGCGTACAAGTCACTGCTTCTTTTGACTATCAACACAAAGTTGTCAAATCAGGAACATCTCATATCATAGTCTTGCCCATAACTTCCTTTTTGTTGTTTTTAATGTACCCACATGAATCCAATCAATGGCTCTTAAGTATCTGGAGAAAGGCTTATGAATGATTAAATGAAGGCAGAATGCCACAATATCAAAACTGTTTTGCATCTGTTTGGCCAAACCCCTGATTTTTTTCTCCAGGCTGCTTGCAATGCAGACAGCAAGGGAACAAGAGCTCAGCCAGATGGAGTCTTATGGAACGCTAGCTCCATTTTATGTAGTTTTTAGTTATTCATGGGGAAAAAAAAAATCCTTTTATTTAAGATGTTATTTTGCTTTATTCTTCCTCATTTTTCCACAACTCAACAATAGTTGTTGAACATTTCTGAAAGTTGTGGGAGGTAAGAAATTTGGAAAGTATAAATTCTTAAGCAGACCTTTTGAGTACAACATAGCAGCATTAGAGGTTATATAGCAATTTAAAACAAAACAGAAACTGTTAGCCCACAAGAGTTAAAACATCAAGAGTCACTAGCGTGGTTTCCTATATAAAACTAAAAATGTGGTAACAGTTGGGGGCCAACAACTGAGTAAAAGTTTCTTTTATATATTATTGAGTTATTTTCTATTTGAACTACAATGATGATTTCCCCAATGTTTGTACATGCATGAGTGCCACAGTAGGTGATTTGTTCTCATACAGATTTAGTTCTGTACATATAATAAATGCATAATTACTGCAAGCCAAACATTTGTTCATTGCTGTGGAAATGCAATAACTCAAATCTCGTTGTATTGTGCAGACCCTATTTCCCCCCCTAAAGTCAATAGAGAGAGTACTAGTTAGTAAGACGGCTGGATCTAGTTCAGTGATGTGACGTTAATAATGATGAAAGTAACTCCTGCAGTTTGGAGAGGTTGAGAACCTCAGCTCCCAGTGTTTTCAGTCACCATTTTGGAGACTCCACAGCTCTGAACACCAGGCCCTTGATAATTAATTTAGTTAGTGGCAATGTCTAATGTGAACTACGCAGTGATGTAAGCTTAGCTCTTGGATCAAAATTTGCCTTGCAGTTACAAAACAAATCTTGTCCAAGTGAGCCAAAGTGCTGCTTTTTACATAATAGTATTCACCTATGCAATCAACAAGATCATTCTTTTTACAGGTCAAAAGTATTTTCTTTCCTTCTTTTTTTTTTTTTAAATGATAATTCTATTCAATTTTTTCTTTCCTGCTCTCTCTACTTTTTCCCTTTCTTTGGTTCAGCTTTGTACCATTTGAGTTCTCTAACTCCTATAATTCTGTCCCCACTTGGAAAGTTGAGTAAATGCATGGGTAACATAATTATGAATGCCAAGTAAAGTCAGAAGAGATTACCATGATAAAATAGCCCAATGGTTTGGATTCAGATATTGACTTTTTCACCCTTTTAGGTTCTGAATATATCATAACCTTATACAAAAAAGATTTATTCTTCTCTTAACATTTCAAGTGAGGATGAGTTCAACTCCTTCCTTGATAATCTGTTCCAGTTTTGATTACCCACTTATTTACATCCTGTTATGGTGCTGAATTTGTGTCAGTTTAATTTCATGTCACTGCATGTTTTTATGCCTTTGTCAGAAATACTGAAAAAGCCTCACTGCCCATCAGATATCCTTTTCATCTGTAAGTACTAAAATATAATGATCGAGTAATCTCTCAGCCTTACGATGAGTTGGAAAAAAACTGAGCTTCTTAAACTTCAAGGTGAATTACTCAATTTGTAATTCCTTAATCATTTTATGGCCATTCTTATAACTAGGTTTACTAATTCATCTCTCTTATGAAATGAGGACACAAAATCCAAGAAAACCACTCTACAAAGTAGCAAGATCATTCCCTTGCTTCTACTGGATATTCCTGTTCTATATCTTCAAAGCCCTCACTAGTCCTTTTTGCCACAGCACTGCACTAGAAGCTTTTATTTGGGACAATGTCATGGTTTAATCTCAGTCGGCAACTGAGCACCACGCAGCCGCTCGCTCACTCCCCCCCCACCCGGTGGGATGGG
>NW_008796110.1:5548021-5551865 GCF_000699145.1 Aptenodytes forsteri
AAACTAAAAAGTCCTTGGCTAGTGTAAGCATTACCTAGCAACAACTAAAACATGGGTGCGTTATCAACTTTGTTCTCATCCTAAATCCAAAACACTGTACCTGTTACTAGAAAGGAAATTAACTCTATCCCTGCCAAAACCAGGACAGACAATAATAAACTGTGCTCACTAATTCCTTGACTGAGTCAATGCTCTCCTAGAATCTTCCACTCTGTATTTCTAAACATGTATTCTTTGTTTCTGGATGTATTTTTTCTGCATTTGTCTATATTATCCAACACGTTTCCAGGTTGAGTTGTGTGCTTCCTTCCAATATTATATAGAATGGAGGCTAGATCTTAACACCTTTATTTCAAATACAGAACAGAAACATTTACTGGAATATCTAAGAAGTTAATCATGTCCATCTGTACTGTTTTCTATATATAATTAAAAGGCCATCCTCTTAAGGTTCAGAAGCATGAGTTTCAATCTCTTTGTTTGTTAAATGAGACAAAATGCATATTTGGAAAGAAAAGTTCTGTTTTAATTATGAAAACGTACAGTGCTTTCTGGCTTTGAAAGCAGAAGCAAAAATGCTCTAGTCACTTTACTAAATGTCCCTGTGCAATCATTATCCCCACAGGGTGCAGAGTAAAGTCTAAGGGTTACCCCAAAGATGTAAAACTGCTCACTAGAAGAGTCTGAGGGAGAGTTCAGGACTCCTGACTTGTGTTCGCTATGGAATATGTATAAACTACATGGTATAAGTAATTATGCTGCTGTTAAAAAGACCAGCTAAGATAAAAGGTGAATATATGTATATATGCTCTTTGAATCTATGATCAAACTGCTCTTACCTACAGTCCTAGAAATTAAATATATTCTTAGAAAAGAAATCCCATCACACAGTTCAATATTATCTTTGAAATCTAACACATTAACAGGAGTTTTAGAAGAACACTTGTATTACCCTCAGTTTTCTGTTCTCTTCATAAAATTTATTCAGCTTGACACAGTTTTTCCTTTTTTCTTTAGCATTTATCTGCTGTTTTAAATACAATAGAATAGAGAAAGGTAGGTGGAAACATGGGGGAGGAGAGAAAGCCTTTCTCTGTTCCATTTCTCATTATTACTTAACTTGAAGGGACAGCTGCAAACCTGAGCTAAACAGAGGGGTGGATCACCTAATTGTGTAGCCATGGTACTATCTTGTGGCACTGAGAACACTGTCATACTAAACAGTGTCATCAGGGGTATGATCCCCCTTCCCCACCAAATCCACCCCTATATCATGTATATATCCATACTGAAATTGCAAAATAAACATACAGCAGTGTAGCCTCAGCCAGATTTGGGAAAGTTAGAGGAGGATGCACACTGAGGGAGACAACAAAGCTGGCTTAGTCAATAGTTCTCCAAGACTTCTAGGAAGACCCTTTATGCAGGCTAAATCTACTGGCCAGCAGGCAGGCAGGATAACTTTGTCCCATGCTGGAGCTGTCAATGCCAGTAAGCCTACTGACTGCAGTGGATATGTTCCTCTTCCCTCCAGCACTGTTAGAAATATCCCTTCCCCTCCGTGTTTTCTGACATATAAGGGCACAGTTACCAGAGGATGTAAGTAGAAGGAGAAACAGGGGCAGCATCCTTATTCTGACCCTCTAGTGAGGAGGTTTTCCACTGAGTATTTTACTGATTTTAACACCATGGCATCTAAAACAAGGAAAGCATCAGTCATCTGGCTATTTAACAATATTTCATTCACCAGGTAAACTGTTAAGATAGTGAGGGAAGTCACTGGAACATGTCATGATAAATTAGAAAATTATCTATTTCTTAATAACAGACAATATAAATTTTACATTTTAGCTGCTTGATTATCCTGCAAGAGTCAAAGAAAGCACAAATGTATCAAATGTCATGTTGGTTATGAACTGTCAAAATATTGCTGCAAACCATGATAGCTTCTGCAGAATCATGAAAAATCCTGTCCTGAAGAAAAATCCTTCTGAGATTTGTTTCTTCAGGCAAAAATATATTTGATTATTAAATAGTTTAGAGAAAAAATACTAAAAATACTTCTTGTTTCCAAATGATCACAGCATGTTTGATAGAAATTTAGTCTTGAATAAGGAAATAACACTTATTTAAGCAGCTTACAAATAATATATTAGTCATGTTTCAATAAAATCTATGCTTGATATTTATTAATTTTCCAGTTCACTTTGGGGTCTTAATGAAATTCTTTGGTATTTAATTTTAATTTGGGAATTGGATTTTCAGAATTATGCAGAATTTTATGATGTGAAAAAGTTGGCTTTGTAAAGCATTCACTCTGGTTTTAAAGTTCTAAGTAAGTTCCACTTTTGGCATCATTTTAGTTAGTGTTTATTGACATGCTTGAAATTGCAAATGCTAGCCCTATAGCTTATACTTGAGAAAGGGCCATTGTAAGACATTTTTGCCCATGCTGAGGTGTCCTACTTCAATGGACTAATTGCAGAACATAACTTATTTTGCATAATGGCATAAAATTCTTGGCCATTAATATGTAAGTAGAGACAAATTGTTCTCATCATTTGAGAAGGTAACTGAAATTCTTTGCTGCAAAAAGAATTTCTTTGCTATATACTGCAAAAAGTACATAGTTTAGCATGCCTGTCAATCTATGAAGGGCTGTAATACCTGTAGTCTTGTGACATTGTGCAAAAAATTGTTCTGTTTATACCCAGCTGTCATGTGGCATAGCTGAGAAATGAAGCACTGCTGTTCTTGAAAAGATTTTGTTGGATAAAAAAGATTATATACATAAGTAAACAAAATCATAAAAAATTAGTCTTTTACTGGAAATTTTTCAGTATTGCTATTGAGAGCTCCACTTGCTGTCCAATAGGCATGCTGCTTGGTTTGAAACTTCAAGGGAAACAAGGCTGACAGGGTGTCTACTTCCATCTCTTCCTGCATGCATTGTATGCCACTCACTAGAGGTAGGTGAATGAAATAAAATAATTTCTATGAGCTTTTGCCTGAGCTTGAATGAGTTTCTTGTCCTCTCATGCTCTTTCTTATGTTTCCTTCCAATAGATGTTTGTGTGCCTTGGATGGATATTTGCAGAAAGTACATTTTAAGTTAGATTATTGCAAGTTTTCATATGAGTACATCTTATATACTGGAATAGTAAACCACTTCAGAAAACAGAGGACACGTTTCCATACAATACAAGCATAGGAGTGATTAAATGAATCAAGATGGATAGGCTGGTGAAAGTATGTTCAATTACACTTCATGAATGTGAAGACAAAAAATGAAATATACACTCTTCCTGCACCCAGGAAAAATGAATCCCATCATTTCAGGCATGTTACTTTAGGTAAGTCTAGTAGTAAGATTCCCACTAGCTTTTTAGCCTGCCACCATTTTTCTCTATGACAGATGTAAATCCTTAGTGGTTTCCTGTACACTTTTCTCCTAATTAAAGAGTCATGCTTCTGTAACCAGAAATCGGACAACATACAGTGTGACTGTAGTGGCCGGTCACAACTAAGCAACTTAGCTCAGTGTCCTGGTTTCGGCAGGGACAGAGTTAATTTCCTTCCTAGTAACAGGTACAGTGCTGTGTTTTGGATTTAGGAGGAGAACAAAGTTGATAACACACCGATGTTTTAGTTGTTGCTAGGTGGTGCCTACGTGAGTCAAGGACTTTTTAGTTTCCCGTGCTCTACCGACTGAGAAGGCTGGAGGTGCACAAGAAGCTGGGAGGGGGCACAGCCAGGACAGCTGACCCAAACTGGCCAAAGGGACATTCCATACCATGTGACGTCATGCTCAGTACATAAACTGGGGAAAGCTGGCCGGGGGGGC
>NW_008796110.1:5551904-5552835 GCF_000699145.1 Aptenodytes forsteri
GTTTTTTTCTTTTTCATTACAATATTATTATTATTATTATTATTATTATTATTAATTTTATTTCAATTATTAAACTGTTTTTATCTCAACCCATGAGTTCTTCTCACTTTTACTCTTTCAATTCTCTCCTCCATCCCACCAGGGAGCGGGGGGGAGGAGTGAGTGAGCGGCTGTGTGGTGCTCAGTTGCCGACTGAGGTTAAACCACAACACTCAGTTTCCTAATACCTACTGTTGAAGATTCCTAATAAGCCATACATATTATTTCATAAGCGATACTAGAAGTTGCAGTGACAAATCTTTCCCATCCAGTTTCCAATCTTCTCTTCAGCTGAATACTCTAAGCAAAGAAGAACCTATCCCTGTCCTTGCTGGTAAAGAAACTGGAAACTGGAGCAGCAATTTTCCTGGAAGAACCCCCTTTTGTAATTGTTTTTCCTTGCAACTCACATACTCATGCCTCTAGGATAGAGGTAGATTTTCCATCCCACATCCTCATGTCCTGTCCGTGGTCACGTAGGTGCTCACATACCCAAGAGTCAGGCCACTGAAGAACATCAAAACAACCAGCAGGTGGATCAGGCTGCTAAGATTGAAGTGGCTCGGGTGGATCTGGACTGGCAACATAAGGGTGAATTATTTATAGCTCCGTGGGCCCATGACACCTCAGGCCACCAAGGAAGAGATGCAACATATAAATGGGCTCGTGATCGAGGGGTGGACTTGACCATGGACACTATTGCACAGGTTATCCATGAAAGTGAAACATGCGCTGCAATCAAGCAAGCCAAGTGGTTAAAGCCTCTCTGGTATAGAGGACGATGGTTGAAATATAAGTATGGGGAGGCCTGGCAGATCGATTATATCACACTCCCACAAACCCACCAAGGCAAGCGCCACGTGCTTACAATGGTGGAGGCAACCACCGGATG
>NW_008796110.1:5554241-5555382 GCF_000699145.1 Aptenodytes forsteri
TGCATTGTGCATCACTTATTTTGTATATTCTTTTATTATTATTATTATTATTATTATTATTATTATTATTATTATTATTATTATTATTATTATTATTATTATTATTATTATTATTATTATTATTATTATTATTATTATTATTTTCCCTTTTCTGTCCTATTAAACTGTCTTTATCTCAACCCATGAATATTATGGGAGGTTTTTTCCTCTGGGGAGCGGGAGGAGTGAGCGAACGGCTGTGTGGTGTTTAGTTGCCTGCCAGGTTAAACCACAACACAAGGTCACAGAAATCACCTTTAACTAGATGGAGGAAAAAGCGTTCCAGGAGCAGATGCCAGATGGAGACTAGAAATAAGAGTAGTAATAAGCAAGAAAATACAAGTGATCACCTTTAGGAGAAAGAAATATAGAACATAGGCTCGCTAGAAAAGAATTGAACTAGAAACAGCATACTGTTAGGATAAAGAGGATAATAGAGGAAGTTTGGAAAGTAAAGGGTAGCAATAAGACACTGGTTTTCATAAGAGAATATATTAAATAGCATATCAAAAGATCAGTGTAATCAAGCAACATCTGGTCAGGAATAATGTGATGTAGAGAAAAGAGCGTAAATTGCTCTCTACTATCTGTTCAATAAATCTGGTAATATAGGTTTTGTCTTATTTATAAATAAAATGTTAGCTTTATTTGAAGAGTAGTGAGGCTTTATTCCTACAACTTGTAATTTCATTTCCTCTCAGATATCTTCTCCTAGAAATCTTTCTCTAAAATCCATTTTAAGCTTTTCTAAATACAATCACTTTTTTTCCTAGTCTTCTTCATACCTCTTCCTAATCCAGGTCTCTGCTGTCTGTGTCTGATATTCCTGGATGAAGCTTCACCTGGCACAGTACAGATCTACACATTCTCCAGTATTTTGGAGAATAAATCATCTGAACTATCAACTCTAATCATATAGACGACACCAAGTTGGGCGGGAGTGTTGATCTGCTCGAGGGTAGGAAGGCTCTGCAGAGGGACCTGGACAAGCTGGATCGATGGGCCCAGACCAATTGTATGAGGTTCAACAAGGCCAAGTGCCGGGTCCTGCACTTCGGCCACAACAACCCCATGCAGCGCTACAGGCTGGGGGAAGAGTGGC
>NW_008796110.1:5555883-5557658 GCF_000699145.1 Aptenodytes forsteri
CAGGCTGCCCAGGGAAGTGGTTGAGTCCCCATCCCTGGAGGTATTTAAAAGACGAGTAGATGAGGCACTTAGGGACATGGTTTAGTGGACATGGTGGTGTTGGGTTGACGGTTGGACTCGATGATCTTAGAGGTCTTTTCCAACCTCAATGATTCTATGATTCTATGATTCTATATTTATCAGACAAACAAGAAATACCCATGAGGTCAAGAGGTGGGGTTTATTTTTTTTCAACACATTTGCACAGCCCATTAGTGATGTCTTCTTTAATATAGTTCAAATCCCTCATTGTTTAAGCCAATCAAAATAAATGATTGCTTATTTCTTTACTTATTACTCAGAGGTCTATGATAAAAGGCACAGAGTGTTCTTTTTTTACAATCTACATTACGTAATATACTGATCAATTTGGGGCTGGTTGGCTTTCTGGTTCTACCCAAAAGAAAGTGATAAACCTCCTAGATTAATGCTGAAGTGCTACAGAAGGAAAGTAGTTAAACGCAGTTCCTTTATGAATTGTCTATTTTACCAAATAAGTTTTCCAGCACTCAGAATTTCCATCTGATTCATATCTTCTTTGATTCCCTTTCTAATATTCACATACCCATTTGCTAAATTTTAAAATACCCCAAAACCTGTCTCAGAACTTTGAAATCCACTCTCAAGTTATGACCTGCAAACCTAAGCATTTCTTCTTCACGTTTGCTTTTCTTATCTCCACATGTAGGACAATCACATCATAGAATGCATTGAATAAACAGAAAAAGAATAAATCTTTCAAGAATGCAGAGTTCACCATTCTGTAAGACTACTGCATAATTTCTTTGTAGACCAGAAGACAGTTAACATTAACATATCATCACAGTCTATTTGACAGACTTTGCTGCATTTTTGCAACACAAATATTTAGAGAGAGGTGCCAGTCATTGTTTGATTTCCCAATCTGTGAAGCCAGACTTTTGAGCCCCACATATTTTGGAAAGGTCTTTTTTATCACACTGTAACATAAAAATACTTTGGCTTTTATTCAGCTCTGTCATTAGAAGTTGCCTACCTTAGCCTTAATGTCCATGCTACTTTCATGAGTCTGGGCACTTCAAGAAAACAGGTAAAATCCTTACAGTTCTTCCCCAAGACAGCTGCAAGCACAGTCATCACAGGAGTGGAGGGGAAGGGAATGCCAGAACAGGAGGGTGCATCATCCCTTGCTTTCCTCCCTCATCTGAACTAACCTCATAAGAACTACACCTGTAACATTGTAGAGTCTGGCACACTTAATTCATATAGTCCCCAATCTTTACCAGAGGTCTAGAGCAGTATGGGTCTATTGTGAGGCATGACCTTTAGTAGCCTAAAAAAGGCACGACACTGACAATTTAATTGCTAATTTTTACTGTGTGGAGATCCAATATCCAAAGATTTCTCCCAGATATTGGGAGCCAAATCTCTCCTCTTTTTACAAAAGTAAAAGATGAGGTATTTTAATTTTTTTTCCATATGACACCGGAAGCAAAGGTTTAGAGTGAAGAAAATATGAGAATGGAAGATTTAGGGAAGTGATCGTGCCCCTGTACTCGGCCCTGGTGAGGCCGCACCTCGAACACTGTGTTCAGTTTTGGGCCCCTCACTACAAGAAGGACATCGAGGTGCTGGAGCATGTCCAGAGAAGGGCAAGGAGGCTGGTGAGGGGTCTGGAGAACAAGTCTGAGGAGGAGCGGCTGAGGGAACTGGGGTGGTTTAACCTGGAGAAAAGGAGGCTGAGGGGAGACCTCATC
>NW_008796110.1:5557841-5562037 GCF_000699145.1 Aptenodytes forsteri
AAGTGGTTGAGTCCCCATCCCTGGAGGTATTTAAAAGATGTGTAGATGCGGCACTTAGGGACATGTTTTAGTGGACATGGTGGTGTTGGGTTGACGGTTGGACTTGGTGATCTTAGAGGTCTTTTCCAACCTTAATGATTCTATGATTCTATGACTCTATGATTAAAAGTAAAACTCTGTGTGTTGGCTACACTGTTAGAGGACTCTGACTCCCCTGGCTAAGAAGGTTAGGGAAACCTGAATAAGCCTTAGATCCACCGTCCATCACTACTTATTACTGTAGTGACTTTAGAAGTCATATGGTTTTGCTGATATGGCTGTATACAACAGATTAGACAGAAGAGCAGTACTGGATAACTGTAGCTCTGGAGACCAAACTTATTTGTTGGATTTCTGGCAACACAGATCAAGGTGAGAACACAGACTATTGCCTGGGTACAGAGGAGTATGTGCTTTGGAGCTGCAAAGAAGTTACCTTGCTCTCTGCATTCTTGAACTCAGAAGAGTTCATCTCTTTTCTATTCTCTAATGAGTTTATTTCCATAAAAGCAAGACAGGATCACCAGTGTCAAATGGTTAAAACCAAAAATGCACAGGAACAGCTGTTCTTTTTTAATGCTGAACAAGAAATAATAAGCAAAATAGGCTTATCCTGGAACTTGCTCTCTTTGTTTTCTGAAGTCTGTAACAATGAAGAGGGTTTTTTTTCCCTCAAAACTTACTGAGTCTGCCTTTCTCTGGCTTCCTGTTATAATTGTTAAGAATAAAGAGAGGAAGACAGAAAAAGAGACTAACAATCAGTGATGTATTCTTTCATTGGGCTAATGATAATAAGCCAAAAAAACCCCACCTAAGCATCTGCTTAGAAGAGACTGCTACTACTACAATGAACTATACAGTATTATTTATTTACGCTGGTGTATTTAGAAGTTGCAACAGAGATCAGGGTGGGGCTGCAGACCATGAGCTCAGGGTACAATTGCTTCAAGAAGCTTACAAGATAAGTTTAAAAAAAGGAAGCAAAATGATCGATACAGCAGTTGGCAAATGTTATGCTTATTAGCTGAGGTACCATGCACAGAGAATCCTACTTGGGCTAGGGAGAGAGATCTCAGTAAAGCACAGTGGCGCATGTGACCTACTGCCACAAACATTTGTTTTCACTGGGAGGGTGCTACTTTTATTTTTTCTACTCCCTTATCAGCCACCATTTCATCCTGAGCAATAAATGAAGAAGATGGTACTGCTCCTGGACCTCGTGGAGCTTTCCCTTCATTGAGTGGTAGGAGTGTTATTGGGATGGGATCAATTTTTCCTGCTTAATGGAGATAAAATCTGTATGGAGATTGCATCAGTTTGCTGCATAAGCAGTGCAAAAAACTGCTGAAGACAAAGTTTGGGAGCCACGGTAGACTGTACATATGCAGGAAAATGGACAAGCTGTTTGCATGAGTGATTTCAGCTATCTTCCAATATCAGAGATGTCTGCTAAGAACAGTATACAAAATAGTTGTCCCAAAACTAGTAAATCCAGACTTTCTGGTCAGTTGAAAAATGTGGATTTGGCTGCTTTGGCATGCTATTATGATGGAAGGTCATACTGTGATTCTTACACAGCTTGTGGTTCTCCTATCTTAAGCAGCAAGGAAGGGAGCAGCTGAGGACTTGTAATCTGAATGGACAAGTTAGGGGCAAAAGGAATAGCTCTTTCATATTCATCAGGCTTTGACTGCATCATGGCCTGTGATGAACCGTGAAACCCAACCTGTGCTTATAGCCAGTTAACAGTACTTTTATTTCATTGCCTGCCTGCTCAAATAAATATTGGTTTAATATCTTTGTATGCTGATTTTATTTGGAGAACAGGGGGCAGTAGTAACCAAGTTAACTTAACCTTGGGATCATATTTGCACATGCTTGTTTAGCTGGCAGCCTTTCTTTATATACACACATGCTCCCTTTCCAATCTTTTCCTGCCCTAAGAATCTTAAACAACTTTGCTTCATGAATGTTGATACTAGATAGTGATGAAATAGTTTTCAGGCTGAGTAAAAGGCTGGAATAGTTGTCTTTTCAGACAATTAGCCTTCTTCAGGGGGCGAATTAACTTCTCTAGCTCCAGTGTAAAATAGCCTGCTACCATACAGATTCATGGTTTTGAAGTGCTCAGAGCACTTGATCTTGCAGGCTGCTATGTATTAACAACTCCCAATGAAGGCAATAGGAACTGAAATACATTAGAAAGCTCAGAAATGCAACATTTAGGATAAGTTAAAATTCTGAATATTGAAATACACAACCTGAGTACAGGTGAATTTTTAATACTCTACAGCTGGCTCCACTCTGTATCAGTGGGGATACATCCTCCTGTGAATCAGCTACACTCCTATTACGCATCACATATGAAAACATATGATCACATACATCACTGGGGAGAATAGACTCATTCCTTGCCTATTTTACATGTAATTTAATTCTCCTGCCAATAGCCTACAAAAATCTCTTTCACAGATCCTGATTTACTGTGGTTTGAAAATTTGCAGCTTTATTAGACCGAGATGATACAACAGCTCTTAACATTTTGTGGTTTCCTAGGTTAGATTTCTGAGAAATGTGAAAACATTGTGTTTTTCAAATGCAATAAAATCTCCAGAAACTATATAACCTTCTGTTTATTAACAATTGAGAAGAGAGCACACAAATGAAATGTTACTTTTCTCAAGTTCTTTTACTGATTTTTTTCTTTTTCTAATGTTTTTTCCCTGTCCTGCAAAAGTTGTCTGTATTGTTAGGGAAGGATAATTTATTATTGATACTTATTTCTGAAGTTCTCCTAGAAGCAACAGTTTATCTACAAGAAAAGAACCAAGATCCTGCACACAAGGTCAGTCTTGCATTCTGTGTTGGCAGGAGCTGACAAATTCTGTGGAATCCTTGGCTGAAGAAAGGGAGAAGTAGTCTTCAAACTTAGTACATGCCAGGCTTTCTTGAATGGAAGGTTTCTTATAGAGGTTTGAGAATGGAGAAATAATCAAGATGACTGCCATAAGCTGAACCTTTCAAAAATGTTTGTCTTTTTAAACTGAACCTTTTCCCAGTGTTCTGCATAGGGAAATGTTCTCTGAAACGAGTTCAGCTGATGCAAAAGAAAATGCTGTTGAATGGATATGCTAGTTTGTGCCTGTGAGTAGTTATTTCAACAGAATTTCACCAGACCTCCATTAACCATCTTTCAAAATTCATACAGCAGGCCTCTGAAAGAAGTGACTTGTTCATGTTTCAGCTGTAAAAATAAATGCATTCAATACAGAACATCGGCAGAAAATAACAATAAAAAGGCGAACTGCCTCCAGCCCAGTTGTGTAGTTCACACCATGTGTTTGCACTGCAGCAGAAGTTTAGGCAAAGAATGCCTCTCCTCAGGAACTAAGTGCCTTTTTAGTGTTAGTTGGTTCTGAGTACTTCTGCCTGCCTTCATTCCTTCATGCTTATCTCTTCATATACTTTACCCGTACCATGAAAGATCTTGCACGTTCCACCTAAAAACTTATCCTTTACTACTGTGTAAACATCTCTTCCCAAAACATCAATTAGATGGACTATATTCTAATGTGCAAATTCATATATACATATCTATATATACACATATACAGTCTAGCCTAATGGCCATTTCTTGGTGCTGTCATACACACGTGTCCTCAGGCAGTCCTGTGATTGGTTGGCAGGACTAGCTGACCCCAGCAGTGTGCCCAGAAGCACATAACAAAATGAAGCTCCCAATCTGCATACAGATTGCTGACCATACACAGCATACAGAAAGCTGACCTCTTTAAATTTGCTTTGTTTATATATCTAAAAATATATATTTATATACAATATATTCAAGAAATGGATGTCAGCCAATCACAGAACGGTATGAAAACATGTGGGTTATGTTGTTTAACAAAATGGCAGCTCTCTGCCATAAAATGGCAGTGCCCTGTCATAAAATGGTGGCCAAAACAAAATGGTGTCCCCCTGTGTAGGTAGGGGAAGGGCCTTCCTGGTCTGGTGTTCTTTCGGGTAAAGCAGTAGTGTTGGCTGGTCCTGCCAGGCAATCACAATAGATGATGTAACTATGGGAAGAGGGAGTGACTTCTCTGACCGGGCCCAGAGAGTTGTGGTGAATGGAGTTCAATCCGGTTGGCGGCCGGTCA
>NW_008796110.1:5562949-5591421 GCF_000699145.1 Aptenodytes forsteri
GACGGTTGGACTCGATGATCTTAGAGGTCTTTTCCCACCTTAATGATTCTATGATTCTATGATTCTATGAAATGGCCCATGAGGCTGCTGGGAGGGGGGTGGGACTTCTGCCAGAAGCTGGGGACGGGGCACCATCACTTCTTGCCTGGTTTATCAGTGGTACTTGTAGTACTGGCCATCATACAGAGAAAAATAGCAAAATATTCAGAATGGTGAAAAGATTTTGAAGGATTTTCCCCTTTCTAAAAACCCATACATTTTGGTTGAGGCTTGAAAGATCTTCTTTATCATGACACAGATTACACTCTTCTCTCCACCACAACTGAGTTTGCATTGTCCACCTTTTGATAGCTCCATAGGCTGTTCAGTATTGAATATTGTTTTACTAGGTACAGGGTTAAATCAGAATAAGTCTCTTAAAGTAGTCATTTATTATGTTTGTGCCAGATATGAAATACATTGGTCACATGATGGGACAATTTTTGAAGTCTGCAATAATAGACATTTCTGATATTTCTTTTGGAAGCAGAAATATTTTTTTAAAAATTCCTATTCTTTTACAACATTTACAATCAGTGATGCATGAAAGTAATTAAATTATCAACAAATAAAATGTACTTACATATTTTGATCTCCCAAGGCTGTCACACATTCACTTTAATGTTCAGTGAAGGGGTAAGTTGTGTGTAATTTTATGTTTATGTTGCATGCTATATTATGTTAACCATCTCTCCCTCTAGAAACAAATGTCCTAGAATTCTAAGACACAAATCCCGTTTCTGACTTCCATGTGTGATGCCATTAAAATTTACTCACATTAAGCCAGCTTGAGAATCAGGGTTTATTAATCATCTAAATAAGCTCAGCTTTAGGGGGCGGGGGGGGAAGGTTTTAAGACAGTCCCCTCTGCAAGTCCTATAATAACGCCACTCTTTATAACTCCCCTTCTCCACCCATCTGACCAAAATTTGAAGCCTATCTAGCAAAGTCCATCCAACTGCTCCTGTTACGTAGCTTATTCCCTCATTGCGATAAAGATATTAATGAGAATAGAGATTAACTAGTTAGTACAAAGTTTAGCACCTGCGCCCTTTGCATTACAGAGGAATGCTTATCAAATTTTTGGGATCTCTCTTTTTATATGTAAAATGGACTTTCTAAGAGTTTTCTGATGTTGATTTTTGGTGTACTTATTTTGAAGAATCACAATACCCAGTTTTCAGTTGAATTTTAGAATCCCAGGAAAGATGAATGTAGTTTTAAAATGCTGTTTTCTTTAGAAAAATAAGAAAATTTGAAAGTTAAATCCCAAATTTATTATACTTTATTCCTATACCAGTGTTTCACAGCATGTCTGAAATAGTTTGCAAGATGATGACAGGCATGCACAATTACTCATTGTTACTTGTTTGTTATCTGTTATAACAAACATTGATTGTTATCTGTTACTCAGTTATATAATTTTATCATCTACTGTATGTCATTCTACCTCTTACAGTGTGTTGGTTTGGACTAATTTTACCAAGTATTAAAACCAGCTGCTACCAAAATTAATACCGAGCGCTTGCTTTATCTTCTCAATTAAACTACCAATCTGCAAGATCAAATCACAAGGAAGGGATATATGATATAATACTGTCGGTATGTCATCTTTCTCAGGTAGTATTTTGCTACTGGGGTATTTTTGTTCTAAAGACAAATACAAACCTCATTCATGCCAGTAGTATACCAACAACCGTAATGAACTCTCAAGAGCGTGCTAAAAGCCTATTTTATGGAAGAGACATAAGAAAACATCAAGAAATACAGGCTGACACCCAGGCCTATTCAGCATGTCTGATCAGACCTAAATCACAGACTGATGCATTTCCTCCCATGCAAATATTGGGAAGAGAACTGCCTCAGACACACATCTTTTGAAGGTTCTCGTTATGTGGGAGTGGGAGAAGGTCTTGAGGCAGTACCAGCTTGCCCAAGCCTGGATGCAGACGTGCAACCTGTTCCTCTCTCTCTTGTTATGAATAGCACAGCTGATAGCCATACAGCTTCATGCACCACTTGGGCGGCCCATAGGAGTCAGTTTCTGGCTTTAGAGAAGTCTGACTACAGTGGTACTGATGAAAAAAAATCTCTTGATTCTCAGGGGCAAAAAAACCCCATGAAAACTTATCGATGAAGGAGAGAAAGAAAAGAGAAACAGACTTCTGAGTACAGAACTTCCCGGAGTGACACATCTGGGATTATATTGCTTTTTGTTCTATCACATTAAGATGAACAGCACCGTACCTACCAATCTGGTGTAATAAGTAATTTACCTGTTACTTCAATTCCAATAAAGATATCTCAAGAGAAAAAACAAGTGTGCCACTGACTCATCTCTGATCACTCCAGGTTTTTTTAGCTTCTATAGCTCACGTGAAAATAATAGAATTAAAAAAATATCCTTTATCATAATCTAAATATTTTTTAATCTTTTTTTCATATGCAGCACATAAAGAAAGGCATTCAACAGAAAATTACTTGGAAAACAATGTTAAATTATTTACAAAAATAATTAATAAACTCTTTAAAATCCAGTCAGCAACTTTTTATCTATTCTCCAAATCTGAAAATTAATGTAGTTTCTAATTTCAAAGATTCTCATGTGAGAATGTGCAGCTGGGCATTGATTTCAACAAGTATTTTTTGTTTTATGATAAAGTAGTAAATAAAGAAGTATAAATTTCCAACAAGCATATATCTGACATTTTAAACAGGCATTGAATAGCACCTACTGAGAATAATCAAATTCCTTAAACAATTAGACATAAAAAGCAGTGCATTTGGGGCCAGTTTTAGTACACCTTAGGTAGTGGAATAAAACATTAGACTGAAGACCCAAGTGATTCTAGCTTACTGTGAAGTATAATAATGGATCTGAAATGCACAATGCCTAGAGCAGTTTATTGTCATTATAATTTAGAATTCATACAGAAAAACAATGGAGTCTCACTAGACTTCTTTGATAAGGGTTTGACATTACAATCAGAAAGCCCTAGTTAAATCTGGAAATCTACATTAATTTTGCAATAAAGTGTAAAGGCTTCATTCATTGTCAGATCTCCCTTTGTCTTTCTCTTGATACCAGCTAAGTTGTGATTTTTGTTAAACAGAAAAGCTTCTGTTCGGGGCAATCACACAGCATTTTGTTGATAACTGGAGCAGAATTTGAAGTCTTACACAGCCCTTTATGGAAGAATAGCTCAGATACGTTTGTCTTGTCACTGGTTATTGGTTCAAAAATAATGTTTTAATCAATGCAAGCTCTTCCAGGACAGAATGCTTTGTAGGTCATATTGTTTATTGCCTTTGGCCAAAATTCTGGATGAAAACCCTGAAGTACCGTCTTCAATATAATGCAAAAGGAAATAATAGCTAATATCATTCAGCTCTTCTATGTAGGCCTACCAA
Organism: Aptenodytes forsteri; assembly: GCF_000699145.1. NCBI lineage: Eukaryota > Metazoa > Chordata > Aves > Sphenisciformes > Spheniscidae > Aptenodytes > Aptenodytes forsteri. The sequence goes on from NW_008796110.1 coordinate 5,566,400, forward strand.
TAACACCTATGAGATTTTACTGTGTTGTTGCAAGTGGATCCCAAGACTTGGTCTAAGAAAGTAAGTACTTTACAGATGTCATAAATGACAGCATAAATCCCACTGTGAAATACTGAGAATAAAATATTTGCACAGTTGTCATCTGTGCTTCATAGCGACCATAACAATTTGCATACACATAGTTTTGCACAGAAGGGAAGCTTATAGATTATAATTCTGAACTGATAGAATTAATCAGCCATTCATTCCTTATGTAAGAAATAATCTAAAAGTTTGTGAGACTAGACTTGCTGAAAGAAAACCTTTTCTAGAATTGGATAAATGGAGTCTTAAGAATGAGTCATAGAGATGTTGCCATTGTAGAAGTATTAAGCTGGGTGACTACAGATACATAATAATTAAAAATAACTTTTGTCTTGAAGCAATGCTTTGGGATTTGGTATGTCTTACTGAGGAAAATGAAAGGTGTCCTTAGAAACAGCTATTATATTGATACAAGATCATTTTTTTTAGGTTGTGAAAGACTAACAAGAGGGACATGTTCACAACAAATTATACATTCATATTTTTCGTTAAGACATGCTTAACTTTTTTTTTTCTTCTATACAAAGTCTTATCTTTCAGTGGAAGAATCCTTTTGCATTTTTGTATCTTTAAAATGGTCCTTTAGCACCATTTGTTTCGAAAAGACAGAAATGCAATTTGCAAGGAAGACTTGTGTATGAGCAAGCAGTGAAAATGATTAGAAAAGGGATGAACATGTTCCTGACTGAGCTGATAAGAATGCTCAACTATCAGAAGAATTAGAGCTATATTGTGAAAGGAAAAAGAATGTAAATCTGTTCCTCATATTTGTATAAAAACACTGTCTAAATTAAAGTCAGGTTTTCTGACTGTAGCATCTGAATCATATAGATTTCCCTAGCTTAACTTGATGAAAATGTACCTCCATTCATCCATGTCAAATGAACACCTGTCAGCATTGTTGCTGCTTTGGTTAGAGAATGATGTTGCCACTCCACCAAATTATCTTTTATTTATTAGTGAGAGAATTTCCAGAAAGGTAGGCTGTGTATGTGTGTTTATAGTCATCTTTTCAGCTAGGTCATATCTATAGAGCTTGAAGAACACAGTTTTCAGTCAAATGACAAGTGCATTTAGGTAGTCTGTCTGAGCTTTAGTACAGATACATAAATTGGGAAAATGCCGGAATGGTAACAACGTTGTTCTGCATTTTTTATTTGGGGGGGAGAGGTTTCTTGCAAGTTGAAGTTTTGCAATCCAAAGCAATGATCTTTCACTTTGTAAGAAACATTAGGAAAATGAATCTTGAAAGAAACACTTCAAGGAGAAAATACTTGATTCAGTTAATTGCAAGCATTTATAGGATCAAGTCCATACTCAAGTACTATAAATGTACTTTGGAAATTTGCATTTTGTAATTATTTATGAAGATATTACCCGCAACCAGAGTTTCTGATTTCACTACCACTGTTGTTTTATATATATGCTCGAAATCGAAAGTATAAATAAAAGACAAGGGGAGAGGAGCAGTGTTTGAACTAAGTAGCAAAGTTTCATAATTCTTAACATTATGTGCAGCTTGTACTCTACCACATTAATATTGGAAATTTGTATAATCCATTTCAATCTACATTGTCTTGAAATGCCATAGAGACACTGCTGTCTTGCACACCAGAAACTAAATGCAACCACTTTCAGCACAGTGGATCAAGCAAAGTAATCAAGGATTCTTGGAACTTATCCAAAAGATTCAGTTTTGATGAGTTGTGTGGACCACCTCTAAAACGGCAAAAGGATAAATTGCCCCGAAGTTTTAAATCAAACCTTAGCCTTTCACATTCCTCCAACTCCAGAACAGGAGCTTAGTTTACCTCTGAAGCTAGAGAATTCAAAACCTATCAGTCCTTTAGGACTTCAGGACTATTGTCAGAATTTAGTCTGTTAGTATTCAGTCATGACACACTCCCTACTGGGGAGAAAAAGAATAATTTCCAGGCCAAACATTGGAAACTGGAATATACTGGAAACTGGAGACTTTTCACTGTAGTATGTGAGTCCTAGTCAGAAAATTTTGAAGCAGAATGAATTTGGGACCAGGAAAAAGGTCTCTATGGAAGCCTCTGAACTGAGGGGCATTCGTTCTCTGTGATCAGCTCCACCAATTTTCTATAGTCAAGGGCCTGCTGCTGAACTTCAGTCTTTTCCTGCAGGCCCAGTTTCACTTCAATGTAAACCGAAGCTTGGGGGAAATATTGCCTATCTCAGCCTGACATGCAGTTCAGATTCAGCGAGACTCTGCAATTGAGCCCTGGAGCTAGGAGGCAGTCCTATGAAGTAGCCTGTGAAAAATAGTACCCTCTCCATGTTATTATATCTTTTTGTTAGCTGATTTTAAAAAGTCTGAGCACACATTACCATACTGGTAGGTATTTCTGCCAACATTTCCAAATTCACTTTTACTTCAGCCCACTAAAACAGTAGGTTCTGCAACGTTCAGAACTGGATCCAATATATTGGAGAAGATAGAAAGTGGTCAGATGTAGACTTTGCCTATTTCTGATACAAGCAAATCACTGCCAGTATTGCTCAGCTGTTACCACTAAAACAGTAGGTTCTGCAACGTTCAGAACTGGATCCAATATATTGGAGAAGATAGAAAGTGGTCAGATGTAGACTTTGCCTATTTCTGATACAAGCAAATCACTTGCCAGTATTCACAGCTGTTACCTCATAGCCTGTGAAAGCAAGCTATGGTCAATTTAGCTTTCTTTATGCAGTAAAATTGCAAATGGAGTTTAGTATTCTGAAATAAGATCCTTGGTAACAAGTGGGTTGATATATGAACCAAGAGGCAAAGCTTGATTTTTTCTGGTATCAGTGGAACAGAAGGGGTGGAAATACTTTGTTTTGACATGTAAAGTTAGCAAATTAGCAATAACTGATGAAGGATAAAAGTATACAGCAAGTAGATAATTCTACATTGAGCTTTCCTATCATATTTACATGCTAATAATAGTCAATAAATCCAAACATAAAGTAGACTTGCACAAGAAAGAATTTGCAGCAGTGTTGCGGTTTTTATTTTCATTGGAAAATACTCAGAGCTAGTCAAATCTTCATCAAGATAAATTTCACTTGTATGTAAGGACTTAAACAGAATATATACCTGATTATTAAGAACTCAGTTAAACTAAAGGATTGAGTTTACCCGAAAAAAAGGGATCCCAGCTGATATTCTACTGCTGCTTTTATTCCTTGCTGAAGAAATGCAGCTTCCTGAATTTCTGAAATTGTAATTTATTTATTTATTTGTTTGTTTCACGTTCCAGTTGAATGAGAAAGCTTCATTTATCCCAGGAAAATGAAGAGCTGAACTAACATGCATTTCATTGCTAGGATAGTATTTGCTCTCCTTCAATGATCTGTATCAGCCCTTCTGTTCTTTCCTTCTTACTTAGTACTGCAGTAATGATTGCTATTAACATGGACATGTGATTTTCTGAGATCATTCACCTGGGACAACACAGCAGACATCTTAATAAATGCAGTAGAAACCTTTGTTCCATTTTTTTTTTCCATCATAGAAATATTCTGTAGGGTCTTCTGTTTGAAGATTCATTGTCTAGCTGTGCTTTCTGCTGCTCTGGTAGATGTCTCTGCTGCTGTGGCAAGGTTATCAGATAGGAGATCTTAAAGATTATACATTCATATATATCATTGCCAGCACCCAGCTTAGTACATCTCAGGTTTAACAACGTCTGCATAAATCTCTCTATGCCCAGTTTCCCTACTTCTGAAAGTTCCAGCCATAAAGCACCACCCAGGAAAGCTAACCTCAGATCATATCTCAAACTCTGTGTTTCTCCTTCAGAATATTTCTTTTTTCTGCTACCTTCCAATTTGGTGTCCAATCAGGGACAGGCTATATCTGTTAATGTCTTTGATAATTTACACCATAAAATTCTTTAGAAATTCTTCAGCTGACATAAAAGAAATCTTAAGGATAAGGAATAGAGCTCAAAATGGAAAACATCAGCATGATGATGATATTCATCAGTTCTCCATCACAGCTCGATGCTGTGCAGAAACTCTTCCTCTGTCACCCTTCCCAAAAAAACCCATGAAGAGAACTAGAAAGTTTACAGAGGATTGTGATGGATGACCAAAGGTGTGGAATCACAAGGAAAAACGTCATGACCATCAGCTTAGAATGACACACCAGTCTTAGAAAAGTGAAAACTGAATGAGAATGTATGAAGTAGCATTGTATGTGACTACACTGTTGTCTTAGTTCAAATTTAGAGCGTACTTTTGAAGTCAAACTCCTGATTATCACCATTTCCCGCATTTTACCACATTTACCAAAGCTGCTGCTGTTCCTGTTTGCAGGTCCAGCCAGTAGCAGGACTGAACATGTATTTCAGAGGGGCAAATATGCATGCATGTACACACACACACACGCACACAGAGGACTGAAATTCACTAGGTAAGTATACACACAGTATATGTATACAAGAGAGCAACCCAGTCTCTAGTTGCTGCCACTTAGACTTTCCAACACACAGACATAGGAAAAAGAGCGACATTACAAAGCAAAAGTAGTGAGGCTCAGACAGATAAGTGTACTGACCAGCCACTTGCTTACATACAATAGGCCTCCTCCCCTCCTATTCATTTTCCTATAGTTGTACTTCTCCCCCAATCCACCTTAATCCTTCCTTTTCCACCCTTGTCTCCTCCCAAATAAACAACCCAGTTTTAATCATTTTTCCTCCAGTGGTCTCAGTTTTGCTACACCCTTACTCAAATTTGGTATTTCTAATGCCGTCACCTAGGTCATCTCAGCCTTACCTCATGTTACCAGTATGGTTACCTAGGTGCTTGTCCCCCAAAGATTCCCAATACTCCCCACAACTATCTGTTCGTCTTGGCCATTTCTCACATAATTCCTCCTTAGCCATCTGTGCAATCCAGCCATTCCTCACAGCACTAGCTGTAACTTTTGCCAGCTTCTCACTGTGTTATTTGTTGCGTTCACCAATTTCTCATGTCACGTTCTGTAGTTTCTCAGAGTCTGTTCAGACAGCTAAACCTCATGCCGGGGCTGCATATCTTAACACTCAGCACCAACTGTTTCACTTTATGGTTCTGCTCCTATTGAATGACATTGCTTAGTAACATTGATGCAGCTGCTACAATCACTAAGTGCCATTGCAAAAGTAAAAAGAGAATGATTATTCTCATAGTACACTCGTGCACCTATATCCATTGAGGGTGGTAAGTATGGTTTTTAGCAATTCACCAGATAGCAAAGCAACTTTTTCCATAAAAATTAATTTAATTGAATGGAGAGGTAGGTGTGCAGGGGCTTAAGAAATGCACACAAGGATTGTATGTATGTGTTTGAGGTGAAAAATAGTTTAAATTGTGAGTGCTAACAGGCAGCAGACAGTTGGGTGTGGGGGTGTGGGGGTGTGTGTGTGTAGGGGGAAGTCCAAAATGGAACTTTTGAACTCCCAAGCAGAGGTCCGCTACTTGCTGGCTGCAACTGGTACTGACTGGCTGGTTGTAAATTTTGGTAACACCTTGACTAAGCAAAAGTAATTTGTCCTGAATCCTCCAATTAATAAAGAGACATGAGACAGAACTACCAGTTAGAAGGCTGATCATGTGCTGTGCTTCTGCACTTACACAGTTTAGATTGGGAAAACACTAGTTTTACATCCAGAAAGAAGAGCTGGTGCATTAAAGAAGGGTTCCCAAAAAGAAGAAGTGGTCCCAGAAAGAAGTGGGCCTGGAAAGAAGAAAGTGAAGGTCCTGAGTGGAGGAAAGATCCTGGAAGTGGGAGAAGATCCAGGACATCAGAGAGCTGAGTGGAGACGAATGCTGGAGGATGCCCAGAAACCTTGACCATTAATGCCCAAGACTAGTAAGTTGAAGCAGATTCATAGCACAAACTGGCATGACTTTCTGCCCAACCTTCCTGGGCCAGGTGCAATCCCCCTGTGGGGAAGGGAAGTCGAGAGCAGGCACTGGGGGTCGGGAGGGCATGAACAAATGAGGGTGTGAGATAATCAAGTAAATTAAAAGCTCTAATCTAGTTGGTTCTTAAATAAGCCCCAAATCCACTATGGGCTGTCATTTACTGTGTCTCACCCATGACAGTATGATGAGGAGGATGGAGAGGCAGGAGTAGGTTTATCAGCTGGAAGAAATTCTTTTTGGAGGCTGAATTTCAGTGGCTTTTTGGAAAGGATCACTGTTTTGGAAAATGTTAACCAATTCATCTGTGAAACTGGACACTTGACAATCACCCCACTTTTCTGCCTTTCACTACTGGCTGACTTGATAGATCTTGATTCATATGAGAAAGGTGATGAGTACAATGAAAATGTGACCATTCAGAAAGAGGCAGAAACAATACACATGCTAAAATATTTATTTCAGTACAAGAGCTAGTGATACAATATTTAATGATCAGGCATAAACTCAAAACAAAGCAATGTGTATTTTCAGGTAACACACAGTTAATAGAATGTGTTCCCACACGGTATTGTAGTAGCCGAAGTTTTACACGCAAAAATGTGTATTTAAATTGGTGGAAGGAAAATCTGCCTAGAGCTGTTAGAAAATAAAACCAGCACAGTGCCTCTAGCTCTCAAAGAGGCTAGGTGCCTACTTTTGCAACTTTAGAGAAGATACAGAAAAAATACAGTGTACTTGTGCTCATTCTTATACAAGGTATGTGCCAATGGACAGTATCAATAAAAGGTTTATAGGTTAGATACAGTAAGGCCATTCCTGTTGAACTCTTTGAATTCCATTAAGCTATGTCATTTTTAACTATGAAAGAGTTCATGCTGACTAAATTGCTATAAATACATGTTTTACCATCATTAATAAACCTGAAATTATTGGGCAAGCTCTTTAAGAGCTTGTGAACATGTGTTTTAAATGGAGAAGGGGGAAGGGAGGTTTAAACACCCTGTATCCTTCATTAACATTCTCCAGTACAGATTCTAAGTTATTGTGTCATTACAGGTGTGATTCACTGCATATTAAGACACCTAGGTATAGCTACACATAGATCTACATGTGAGCTAGAAGCTCTACTGAATGGCCTAAATGGTAGTATCTAGTGACGTTTAGATCCCTGTACGTTCTCCAGCTGCCACCCCAGAGAGAAGCGGGTCTTCATTGGAAACTATGTGATATCTGACAGATCTTGTAGAAGTCTCAGATGTCCTAAGGTGAATGAAATGGCATTCAAGCTTTATGTGTAGGAAATTTAATGCTGCCCTGTCTATAATGACAGCTTGTTCAATGGACACCTAGTCAGTACAGTCAGTGGAGTCCAGAGACTGACCTTCATTATGAGTGAGCTGAAAAATTCTCTGTAGTCTGAATCAGCCAGGTCTCCATTGGCTACAGCAGAAGCTCTGACACAGCTTTCATGGAGATGTCCAAATTTAGGTGTCTGAATTTGTTTAAACAAGTTTAATAAATAACTTGAAATAAAGGCTATGTGTATCCTGGATATAATACTGCTGATGCAATTACAGTTTCATAGAGCATTCAGGTTAGCACTTTATCCTTTTTAATGAAAGAATACTGGTGAAAAAAACAGTAAATATTAAACTATTCTTGTTATATGCCATGAAAAATATATTATTTGGGTTAGTTGTGCCATTCAGCCCAACCATACAACCAATATCTGATAATAATAATCTGCCTTGCTAAGCACAGACTGTTGTATTTTACTGCTTAAATCTATAATGAATATAGATCCCCTGCGTCACTTGTTTTATGCCAGTTAGTATTCCCCTTTCATTTGGGAAAATCCCCGTCACTGTATATATAATACAAAGCAGGAACATGGATGGCTATATTACTACGTAAAATTAAGTATGTTAATTCAAATTTTTGTATAGCACAGAGCATATTTATTATGAAGTAATAGCATGGTTTCTGATCTAAAGGTTTTGTGACCAGTTCTTCTCTTGTATTACTGAAGTCAATAGAGTTACAACAAGAAAGGGCTTGATTTATAAATATATAAGAACACCACATTTCCAGCAGATGCATTTGGTCTATTCTGAAAAGAGAAAACAATGCAGGAAAAATTCCCAGCTATAGAAAAAAAATTGACATTTGTTATGAAACTAACATCTAGATTTTTTTCTTGAAGTACATTTCTCATGGAGTTGCTTAGTAACTGTCTTTAAAGCTAACAGTTATTGGTGAACAAGTCTTACCATTACTTGGGAATATGTTCTGTAACAGCTTTTCTCTACCAGCTACTAATCTATGTAGGCTTACAGGAGACTGGTGCTGTATCTTCTCTTATTAGGCCTGAGCAGTCTTTAACTTTTCAAGGAGAAGCTTAGTCTCTAAGTATACATTGTCATATACCATTTCTAAGTTTCTGAGGAGATGAAGACACCAATTAATATTTTAATGATTTTCTAATACTCAGTGCCTGAAATGACCCTTGTTGTTGGTCACAAATGTAACAAATTATATCCACTATTTTCATAAGTAATGATAAGCATTAAAGAGTGTTCTCATATTGCAAGAATATAAAATGACATGGTAACATGGGAAGTACTGAAAGATTTTAGTAGCTCCATGGCAACTTCCAACTCAAACTACAATCAAAACATTAAAACTAGAAAAAGAAGGGCAGACTTAATTGAAGTACTACAGCATTTTTAAAGCTTTCCATAGTTTCTCTTCTCTTCTCTTAACACAAGAAGAGAAACATAGTTTCTCTTCTGTTAAGAGAAAAAATGAAGCTTAACAAAAATGAAAATTTCAAAGATGCCTAAAGACGGAACATGAGAAAGGGACAATGAATAGCTGATGGATTATTGACAGGGCTACAATACAAATATGTTTCTACATAGCATGTTGTAACCCCACAGAAAACACACACTGAAAATCATAACACCATTACAGCATTTTTTCTTTTCTAGAGATGTGAAGGTGCATTTTAAGGTCTTCATTCCATTTTCAATTACAAAAACTCCTACTGCCTTGAGAAGAAAAGCACCCAAATAAAAATTAGATAAGGGAATCAGGGCTGTACATTTGAATAAGAATTTTGCAATTCACTTTCCTGAAATTGGACTAAATGTGTTCTCTTCAGTAGTGTGAATTAGGAAGGGGGCTAGGGAAGAAGACAAAAATCCAGACAAAGTAAGCATGGAACTGGGAATATGCCTCATCTTTGGACTGTATCATGGAAATACTAAGGTGGCAATTAACATGGTAATAAAGGTAAATTAAGTTTATGGAAAACACTTGATTGAATCCAGCTTTTCTCCTAATCAATAGAGATCCCTTTGTAAATTAACATTGACAGTGGTGTATTACCTAGACAGTGTGTGGCTGTTGACTTCTCCAGGTGAGGTTCTGCACAGCAAGGGAAGCACCAGGTGAGGTTCCGACCCCATGAAACCAATGCATGGGTGAAAGGAGAAGGCATGTGGAGGTATCAGGGATGCAAGTATCTAGGGAAGTAACCTCCCTCTTGTCTTCTTTTTTCATTTCACAGAAACAGCTGACTCCCTTGATAGGTTCATAATCATGACTGAGGTTATTATCTCTAGAACAATACAATAAAACTCAGAAGCGGATAAATGTGTAAGTACATGACACTTATTCATTAACATTTAAAAAAAAAATCTACCCATTTTCCTTTGATGAATCAGGAATAATAGCCGATTATTGTTTAGAAGTCAACATGCTACTGTATCTAAGAACATATTATAAATTTACTGTTGCCTTATTATACACGCTGTTATGCTTCGTAATCAGTTTGTTTACAGATTTGCAAGATTTTGGTACTTTACAGTGCCATCTTCACCATTACAGTGTTGTAAATGACATATGGACATTTCCTTCATCTCATTAGGCATGGGACTTTTCAGCTGAAGTAAACAAGGGAATTGTTCAATGAGTGCCTTCCTTCTCACAGAAACTGCATTACATCAGTATTTAAATTCATTAAGGCTTGGCATCTTTTATTTAATTCTAATAAAATGAGAAAATACTACATAACTCCTCATACCAGCTCCAACAATAGCAATTCACTTGGGCTTAATTTCAAAATGTTGAAGACCCATTAATTCATTTTGATTTCCTTAGAAAAATGTCTTACAGTGGTTTTCTTCCCATTGTTCCTATTTAATTCCCAGAAGGATTATTTAATTGTCTACAGAGTAATTTATAATTTAGCTTCATAAACTCAGTACTTAAACCAGCACTTAAAAACTTGAAGAAAAAAGCTACATGCATAGTACTAAGACCTGTTTCCTATAGAATCCTTTTTCTTTATATTTCTTCTGCTTTCCCTGAGGTTTTGATTAGACTGAAATTAAAATTATCCAGCTGTCATGTTCAGTGGTCATTTTTGGTATGCTAATAGTCCTCTTACTGAAAAAACCAGCCATACTGTACACAGTCCTACATTATTTTTTTAACTTTTCTATTTACAAGTAATTATCATATACCAAAATATGCCTCCTCTACAAAAGCCAAGGTGTGCTAAAATCACAAAAATCCTGTTCATGTCTGTATTCACAGAAAATTAAATCATGTAGAGAAGTGCTTTTTCATCTGCAGGATCTTTTGTAATGGGAAGCCAATTTAATAGTTATCTAGTCGACAAGCTTGAAGCATTCTACGTAGTTCTTTACAAATTATCTTGGCTAAGAAACCTGAAGACTTTTGCTAATGATATTATCTATGAGCAATAAAACTATAGTACTTAATTTAGTCTCTCTCACTGAGAGAACAGGGCGTTCCTAGTGGCATGAACACAGTGCCACAAGGTTTCATATTCTGTGTCCTGATATTAAAAAAAATAGGCTCTAGTGCAAGGTGGGTTTATGGTGGCTTCTAAGAACACATTTTCTGGTCACCCAACTCAAGTGTTTCTGGAACTGAAGTAACACGGGTGAAGTCAGAAAAAAGCCCTATGAGAGTACAAGGGTCCTTGGACTGAGACAACCAGTAGAGTCTGAGGGGTTTATGACACTGTGGAAATAGGAGTTGCCAACCAGTTGGATAAGAATGATTTTTGTTCATCTCATTAGCACAACAGTATTCATCTTTAGAGCTTCCTTACAAACCCTTCAGGAACTTGAAGCTGCTGGGTTTTTTTATCTTTCCTTCACTTATTAAACTATCTTTCTCTCAACCCATGAGTTTTCTTGCTTTTCCTCTTCCTATTGTCTCCCTTGTCCTCTGGGGTGGGGCAGGGTAATCGAGCGGCTGTGTGGGGGCTTAGCTGCTATCTCAGGTCAACCCACCACACCAAGTCAATAATAACATCCTATGTCCCTGCAGTTTCCCACTTATGCCTCTGCAAGTCCATGTGTGTACACACAATCTTATCTCTAGTAACAGAAATCCATTCTTGAGCAAGAAATCTCTACCAGAATGAATGGACCTGACTTTAGACCTACCTTTGCAGGAAAAAAAGGGAGTTTACACTCCAGCTTAGTCTAAGACTAAAGGCTGATTAAAAAATATATTTATGAGGAGCAGAAAGAGAAAAATGACATGGTGTGCATCATTTCCTGTGTCTCTGCTTATAGCCTAATAGTGTATCACAAAGTTATTAATAAGGAAAATTAATTAGTGCTAAAAAGAAACCTTTCCTTTTCCTATAAATTTAGCAACAGAAGTGCTGCAGGCCAATGTTAGCTCTCAGGCCAGTATGCTTGATTTGAGCTTATGGAGCAATAGATATCTAAATCCCACTATATATCTGTCAGAACAGGAAATAAAAAGAAATTTCAAAACCTGAAATAAAATATTCTGTGTTTATAAAGAAAAAGAAAGTTTGCTTTTTGCCTGCCTGCTTGCTCCTGTTCAGCTTTGTGCTGTACCTTTTCTTTACCCTATGAACATCAAAGTCAAGGTCAAGCTTCATCCAGTTATTAGAAAGATGTGATCAAGTGTGACTGAACTGCAGTATATGATATTGCCCTTCTTTTTCCCCTAAATAGTCTGGAGTTCTGGGACTGAAACCTAACAAAATGCAGCAAAGTGGATAGTTTATAGCTTAGAGGTTCATTACTGGATTTGGATTGCTCTGAAGCACTATGTTTAGATGCCCCTGAGGAGGTTGGTTGCTCAGACTGTCAGTCATTCACTATCTAGCAGTGCTGCTTTAGTAAGTTGTTTTGTCTGGGAATCATCCTGCAACTAATACAATTTTTAGGGACAAAAAGCTGTTTTTTTAATGTCATTTCTTCTTTGAAATTAAATTGTTGTTGGGAGAGGATATAAGCCAGCTACATTCTCAATGACATTTTCCTCCCTTTTACTTGTTTCAACTATGTAACTCCTCCATGGTGCTTTCTATATACACTGGTTTTCAATTAGCTAGGCATGCCATTGCTTGGTAGCACTCGTCAACAGGAAATAAACATGTTTTTTTCTACACCTTCTCAGAATTTGAAGCAGAACTGCTAGTAAGTCCCTTATAGAAGTGTGGGTAGTGCACACAAAAGCTAGCAAATGGGAAACGCTGCTTTAAAAAAATGATGAGTTCTGGTTCTGTGAGGGCAACAAGCACTGAGAAACAGTCTCCTTGAACTATATATGGACGCTGTCCCAGGAACCCATGATGTAAAATGAAAATCACTCACTCCTTACCAGAAGTCAGGAAATTGATCTTTGCTATCTGACTTAACAGAATGTCTGTAAACCATTAATTTTCACAGATGAATTACAGTTTTCTATACTGTTGACTGTCTTCTGCTTATTAAGTAGATGGTGGAAACTAGGAGTTAGCAAACTGGTTCGTATAAGAAAGGATGGGAAGTCTATGTTCTTACTAACACACGTATTCCTGAAGTTTCTCTAACTCTGTCTGTGGGAAAAGGCAATTTGACTACATTCTTTTGTCTGTCTCATGTTGGTCAAAAACTTCCTTATGCAAAGGTCATCCGAACTTTCAACAAAATATAAGCAAGCAGATCACTTTACTGCTTGTCATCTATGCACATGGCAGATGATGTAAGAGACTCTCCAGACGAATGCAATCTGGAAGAAAACATCATTTTTATTCTTTCAAAATAAGATTTAAAACAAAAAAAACACTTTTGTGAAATATTTTCCTTTTTTCTCATAAAGGTGCTACCTTTTCAGAGAACAGATTAATATATTTAATTTCTTTATATATGCAATTAATCAACGTGTTTGTGTTTACCTGCACAAATGTTCCTTCTGTTTGGTTTGCTGAATCACATCCTAAATGACACAGAGTAAACCAGTTGAGACGTGGAGTAAAGAAGCTGAGAATGACATGAAAATTTTCCTTTTTTCTCATAAAGGTGCTACCTTTTCAGAGAACAGATTAATATATTTAATTTCTTTATATATGCAATTAATCAACGTGTTTGTGTTTACCTGCACAAATGTTCCTTCTGTTTGGTTTGCTGAATCACATCCTAAATGACACAGAGTAAACCAGTTGAGACGTGGAGTAAAGAAGCTGAGAATGACATGAAAGTGATAATTAAGAACATTATCAAAATTAGAGGGAACTGAAGACTTTGGGGGACCTGAGGAATCTAAGAGCTAGTGCTCCAGTGTTTCAGAGAAGCACTCGTGTATGTGGTGGTTTTACTCAGCTGAATAAAGATAGCCTTTTATGATTTCTTAATCTCTAGTGAGTGCCCACTTTTTAATTAATTTAGCACTGGTTTCTAGAAAAGGTAGGGCTATTGTTTCTTTTTGTTCTCTCTTAATGAACAAAAAGAGAAGGTCAATAAAATTGAAGGGATACATATTTAAATCAATAGAAAGGAAGTAGTAATTGAGAGGAACCAAGTGTTCAAATTCATCACGGTATTCCCTGTCATAGGTATACAGGGGTCACATTTTTAAGAGAATTCAGAGAGAGCTAATGATGATACTGCTAAGGAAATAAATCAACAGTTACATTAGGAATGATAGTTCTGTTTACAAAAGCAGAAGAAATTTATATCCTTATATTGCAGGAAATAAGCTAATCATTTGCTGAGTAGGGTTTAGAAAGAAAGAAAATGCTCCCCTACACTGATTTTTCAAATCTTTTTCACTGTAGAAGGCTTTTTGCTTCTTCTGAGGCATCTGGTACCAGCCACTATTAGAGATGGGTTGGCTGGAAAGGGCAAATTAACTAAACTGGGCTGGCAGTTCTTACATTCCTATGACATCTGGTGTTTCTGTCATGTTACTGATATGTCATTTTGACAAATTATGTTACATCATGTGATAATAACTAGCAACATCATAAAACGTAAGCGGTGTAATCTGAAGTGACTCCACCAATGGTACCAGCCACTATTAGAGATGGGTTGGCTGGAAAGGGCAAATTAACTAAACTGGGCTGGCAGTTCTTACATTCCTATGACATCTGGTGTTTCTGTCATGTTACTGATATGTCATTTTGACAAATTATGTTACATCATGTGATAATAACTAGCAACATCATAAAACGTAAGCGGTGTAATCTGAAGTGACTCCACCAATTTAAAACAATCTGTTATTTTGTATCATCTGTCTGTTACGAATTTAGAAAGCTGGGAAGAATTAAAAAAGAGGTTAATTTAAGTCCAGATCTAACCTCTAAAATATATTATTGTTTCTACACTGACAGGTTTAGTTCTATAAATACAGATGTGAGCTGCAAGACATGAACGATGATTTAAGAACAACTAAACAGAATGTAAAATCCTTTATTGAGCAAAGAACTGGGAGAAATTAATTTCCTATAAGATTATCATGACTATATTCACTAATTTCAGCTCTGTTCATGATCTGATTCAAAGCAGAGAATGAGATCATACAATTCTCTGAATGCCAAACATATGATTTGAACGGATTAAAAACTGATTATGCTGAAGGATTTTGAGGACTAGTAGCTTAATTCCTGAGAAGAAAATGTAATAAGAATGAAGATACTAAGCCAAAGAACTGGTATTTTAATTACAAAGGTGTAATATGATATTTAGAGGAAAGTTAATTGACCTTTATTTGCCAAAGTTCTTTTTTGCCATGAGCTATTTGGAGTACATTTGAAGATTCAGATTCCTTTCATTTACTTGCCCAGCTGTGGATTTCTAAGTAGCTGATTGATTTAGAACTGGTTTTAGCAGTAAAATGCATCCAGAGATGTCAAAGTACATAGTTACGGATGAAGATGACTGTGGAGATGTCTAGAGCCTCTGATTCAGCTGCCTTTCTAATAACAGATTTAGGGGTGGTTTTTTTGGAAGTATGTAGGTGAAATGGAAAGGAATGACTTGGCTTTTATAGTGAGTGGGCAACAACTGAGCTGTAAAATAAACCTACTTTCATCACAGTTGTATCTAATCCTGAGTTTAATGTGAGTACTTAGAGAATAGTAACTAAACAATTACCTCTATCAAATGCATATAATGAAATAAATTAAAATATGGGCACAAACCAAATATTTCTCCTTTTTAGATTTTAAAACAACAGCTAAACTGAACATGTTTAGATGTTAGATAATGTTAGAGAACATTATCATTGATTATCTTTTGCTCCAAACCACTTTCTACATAGGAGACATGGGGAAATCCACCCTTATTATTATATTATAAATCAGTGATATTATCTGATATTTGAAACATGTTGACTGGAGAACAAGAATTCAATTTTCTGAGAAATGTGGACGTTCTCACAATTGCACATTTGTTTATTGATCAGAACAAAATCTGGATAATTATTGCATGTTAATGGAATTATACACATTCTTCATATTTTGGCAGTCACCTAGAATTAGAAACTGTGACATTTGGAGACAAATCATGTATTTGTTAAAACGCTATTTTGTAGTAGATTTGCACATCCTGAGTGAATATTGTAACCAGTGAACCACTGGGTAGATAGAAGATTACTTCCAGAAATGCTTTGAATTTTATTCTCCATTTTCTTGTCTTCCACACCAATTCATTATATGTATTAAAAATATTAATTTATTGGACACTTTGTTTTTCTTTCTGCAAAGTTAGGGTGAGTAGGGGTGTGGAAAGAAATGGCAAGAAAATAGGTGAAAAATTACTAGGATCCATCCAAAGGGCAAAAATTTCAATGAAACAGTTAATGAGTTATTTGAATGGAATTTGCATGTGTTTGGGATGTGGATGTGAGAGGAGAAACAGCAGAAAAGAGATCAGTGTTATCTCCCAGCCCTTTCTGAAGGCAGTGAATTGAACCCTCGTATCCTAAATTAAAATCCACGTGCTAGTGTGGAGGGTTAAAAGGTAATTCTTGCAAGAGTCTCGCTATGCATCATTAAATATTCAGAAATCAAGGCTTATTCCAGACAGTACACACATAAAAGATGGGTGAAACAGGGAATTGCAATTTGGTTTTCCAGTGTTTTATAAGCACTCTGTTAACATACACATATTCTATCTCCCTTTTTCTCAGAGATTTGTTTTTGGTAAAATTATATGTCATTAAGAAAGGAAATGAGTCATCAGAAATTTCTAACCAGACAAGCACGCTGGGGCCAATTGCTAAACAACTGGCTACTCATGCACTCCACAATTTAGGCAACTAGCTTACTTAGCTGTATTCTTTCAGTTGCTTTCTTCAACCTTCATTGGCTGGAGAATGTATGAAGAACCTTACTCTTTATCAGGAGATTTCAGAATTCAATGAAAAAGGATTCTGTACCAGAAAACTTTAAACAATATTAAATGGACTGCCTAGGCAACAATCTAGCTATAGACTTTTTTTTTTCCTTTTTACTAAAAATAAAACAGAAGAGACTACCTTCTAGAAATCTTAAGAATGTCAGTCAGGTCTGCCATAGGTCACTGATGTCTTACACATCCAAGTAGTGTGGGATTTGTCCCCTCCAAACAATACACTTCAGGCTTCTTTTATGGTAAATTGAGAAAAATGGACCACCCTTGAAGGTGAGTTATTTTTCATAGGCACCTATTGTAGCAGGAGTTGGATCATCACTTCTCCAGGTGTCTTTTTCTCTTCACTGACTTGAAAGTGCGTGTAGGGCAACCAGGGGGGCATTAGATAACTAAGTTAGTCCTGATAAGTCCAAATCCAGGTTATCAAAGCATTATACTCCTGAGACTAGAAGTCTTAATGCTTCCCAGAGATCAGTATGGAAAAATCATGCAACTCATTAATTTATCAGTATTGCTAACTTTCCTGGATTTTTAGGAACATTTAACTGTTATCCACTTAATGCTATGTAAAGATGTATGCATATTTCTATATTTACTGTACAAAAAAATAATGTCTATCTAAACCAGTGTTTTAGTAAAATTAATGTTCTGGAACATGTTTCAGTGACATAAATTTCACTACAGAAATTAGAAAGCTAAATTCTTTACTTCTAGGGTCTTCCAAACAAATTTAAATTAGAAAATCCAATTCTAGAGTTGTCATTTAAGTAATATTACTGTTGGCTGTAAGAGGAGTTTTACTAAAGTCACAACTGATCTGGAACTGTAGGATTTAGCTGTAAATTACAATAAAATGATAAAATTCTATGTGTATGTTATAGTGTAATGAAATACAAAAAGAAGTAAAATACATTCTGTTCCCGCCCTGTGTGTATCTGAAGAACATGTGGGTCAAATACTTCAAGTCAGAACTCTGTAAAAAAATCTAAAATATCAAGCATGTTCATTTTCAGCAAATGAGATTGCTCTGCATTGTGTAAGTAACTTCCAGAAAGACAGAAGTATGTGCAACCTGTTGGGTTTTTTGACTAAAGGAATTCTGCAGGATGTTAAGTAATAAGAATTTCAGACATTATAGTACAAGAACATTTAAAGGTATGTTTCATGCATTTCTTCTTGAACACAGAAGCAAAATTCTTGCTTCATTGAAATAATAGATCCAAGATTTCACCTGAAATATTTCAGATTATGCCTATCCAAAGCAGATGTAGAGGGGGGAAATAGTACTGACAGCCAAAAAAGAGGTTGGAAAAGAATTGAAAGAAAACAACAAATATGTTCTCTGTGTTCTCTGAAGAATATAATTCTCACCATTTCTGCAGACTGGCCATTATTCTGGTACAACAGTAAGAATGAAAGCTGAAGAAGCTATCTGAGGACTTTCACAAGAGCTCTAGAAATTTTTAAGGTTCAAGCTTCATGATTTCATATATAATTAGTTGCTTATCTGTTTGGATTCACATGACTGAGTTTTATTACAAAGGTCTGGAAAAGGCAGTTTGGTGATTTCACCCTGCAGCTGATTCATAAAGGAGCAGAGTATTTCCAGTAAATTATGGTTTTCTTTATTATTTCTGAAATTATGTCTACACAGTTATAAACAGTGCATTACAGGGATTGTAAATATATATTATGATGATAAAATAGTTAATATTTTAATAAGAAGTAATTTTTCCACATAAGTAATTTTAAGAGAAAATGGTAATTCTTTTTAGTTTCTTATAATGAATAACTTTCATCCATGACATGATTATAGACATCAAAACGATAATTTTTTTCTTTGTTTGTCTCTCAATTTCTCATACCATTTGGAACCCCCTGTAGAACTGCAGTGCCTCCCAGGATGTACTTAAATTTTGGTTTCATTTTCTTTCATATGTATCTATAAGCAATGCAATAATCACCTCCAATTCTCTGTTACATCCTTGATATGGATGAACTCCTTTGTCTCCATCTTTGCCAAAAATTTTGATTGCTTCTGAAAGTAAGAAAGTTAAGATAGACAAAAGTGTTATGCAGTCTATTGAATATTACAAATTATATCCCTATTAGTGAACACTCTTATTCTAACTACTCTGTATGTGAAGGATTGTCTTCTACCTTGTTGTACTTTAAAATAAGTACACCAAATGGAATTTTTGTTTGAATGGTTTTAAACCTCTATATGCTTTTGGTTTGATATTTCGGAAAGGAAGCTCTTGTTTTAATAGCGGGATTTTTTTCACCCATTTTCCCTTTCCCTGAAGCATCTGTAATTGCATTTAGGGTATCTCAGATACCAGAAGATCAAGAGTTTAAACTAGTTTTCTTTTCTGCATCTCTTCAAGATGTGTGTGTGATACCTATGCAAAAATATTACTTAATATTTATCTATATGGCTTGTGATCTGACATGTGTGGGAAAGAAAATTAAATCTTTTTATAATGATGATTATCATCACATATGAAGGAAAATTACATCATTATAAAACCAGTGAAACAATGTAGAATTAATGCCGAAAATGTACTTGTAAGAAACAAAAAATCTCTATTAAATATGCATTTCCACACGTGCCTGAACACAAATGGTTACACTTTTATTAGAATTGTCTAAGCATAAAAAATATTCCTTAAAAAACAAAGAAGAAATTACACTGCTAAATTACAATAAGCATGGAGGATTTAAACAAGGACTTAAAACAGCAAAATTGTACCTTTCCCTATGAAAATCAGTGAAAAAAGTATTCTGATGTTATGGGGCTTTGCATCCACTGTTGAGAGGTAAGATAGTTTTAGCATAGAAACATTTTGTCAATGAGTAAGGCTCAAGCATTCCACCTTGGGAATATGATTTGGTCTCAGACTGTAACTAGTGTTTACTCTGAGTTTTAAGCTTGTCTTTGTTTTCTAGCATACTGGGGCTAGTAGTGTGTCAAAAATACAGTATCTATCTCCTCCAAAAACAAATCTTAAGAGAGTCTATATTGCACAGATGTCTAGACATGTACAGGCATACCTAAAATTCAGAAAAGTTCTTCATATCTAAAAAAGCTTGAGGTTCATTATCTATTTACATGATTGACACTGAGGAGATTTATACTGGACTAGTCAGAATTGCAATTAATTAGAATGTAGAAATACCTGGAATATAAAATCATGAAATGTAAGAGTTATTTTATTCCACCATTTATATTTAATGATGTGTGGTAATGACTTGTTACTCAGTGCAAAATTACATGCAAAGACATGTAACTAAACTGCCTGCTAAACCCAGTAAGAACTATGTCTACAAATCTGAAGCAGAATTTGAGCCAATATTAATTCAGTATATAAAATTATTATGTAGCAATGGTAAGTTAAATCAACTGAAAGCAACACAGTTATACTGGACTCTCTCCTGTATGTGAGCAGATGAGTTCAGTCAAAAGGGGAAAAAATCAACCATTCCACCATATTAACCTCACATTAACAATTCACTTGCTGAGAGGACTTCTTAGTCATTAAGACAATTAACCTAAGAAAGCATGCAGAGTAGAAGAGGGGGTTCAGTCTAACTGAATAAAGGAAAAGAACGTGATGAAGGAAAAAAGGCAAATTCCAGGTTTGAATCCAAGTTGCATCTAAATCGGTTCATGTCTTCTCTGCCCCTGAACAGAAACTCTCATTTGCTGTTGATGCCAGTATAAGCAGTAATTTCTTCCAGCCTTTGCTAGGAACTGACTGGCTGACACATCTGGAAAAGGCAACCTGTTCTTACCCCCTTCTCTTATAACCCCAGGCTTAATCTTAAGACTCTTCAGTAAGAGTTCAGGGAATAAGAAATAAATGCCCTTCATTTACCGTTCAAATTCCGCCTGCATATGGGGAGGCCTATCTGCACTGAAAATGGGAGTAAGCAGAGGATTAGCTTGGGTCATTTATATGCTTCTTACTACAAATTATCTGTTTATACCTTTGAGCTAAACTATCCCTCTGAAACACTCATGCATATGGATTCCACTTACCAATGTACTCTTCAAGAGTTACTGTGCTTACATGCGTGACTCCACCTCTGAGGTTTGGTTGCCTGTATCATGCCGGACCATAAGGAGCTTTATGAGATCAGACATCCACATGTTGGAAGAGTCATCAAAGACTGAGATGTTATAAATGCCTCATCATCCTGGGGAATCAGCATGGTGTCTCCATAAATAAATCAATAATAATAACAAATGCAAAGTTTCCAGTGTGCTGTGCAGCCATCTTGAGTGAACATCTTTCAGGGACAGCAGCCTAGGGAAAAATCATGACAGTATTGATGAGCACAGGCAGACTTACATTAGTCTGGGAAATTTTGGGGTGTTGGACGTCAGTAAATGTGCCTACCTACAGTGTCAGATATTTAAAATAAATTGTTCATGAATTACAGACAACTATGTTGTCTGTAATTTCAAATAACAAAAAAAAGTTGAGAAAACTGTGATATGTTCAGGAACCGTGCCCAAACAGAATAAAAGGTGAAATCCATCAAATGAATTATTTGTTCCAAGCTGTCAGATTACTATGATCATTTTTGCAACTGTATATGTCTTTAGGTTTTTGTATATCTTTTAGCACAAGTCTCTCTACTAACATCTTTCTTTTTTCTGTAAAAATAAATCCAGAAACCAAAATGAGGGGGCTGAGAAAGATTCTGAGTAGAAGCACAGTGAATCAGGTAGAGAGTAAAAATGTCTTTCAGATACTCCTGCTTTACTTGTTCAGTGCTGTAAGTATGGAACTTATGTGTTTTTTTCTATTTGTTATCACTGAGCTCTTTAATCATTTGTGTTGTTCTCTGGACACTAGGAATACAAGAAATCTATGTCTTGCATGAGCCAAATTTCTCCATAAAATCACAAACTTTAAAAGAATTGCTGGAGGGCTTGTGCCTCTCAGTACACCACCTACAGAAGTGGGAAGGAAGAAGTTTGCTAAGCTAACTCAAAGCAACTCAGACAGGATTTTATCTATGTGGACATTGCGCATAATGAAATAATGGGATTACAGAGGATGTATTCTATCATTGTCAATTGTGGGGAAAATATTCACATTAAATATTGTTTGAATTGTGATAGTGAAAATGTTGTTCATTTACCCAAATGTCCACATGGTTCAATTTATGTTGAGGACAGTTCTAAGATGTTAAAAATAAAAACATCGGAACATAAAAGTACTGTGAGAAATAATGACATAAAACCCACAGTATCACATCACTTCAATAGTTTGAAACATTTGGTGTCCCTAATGTAGCTCCAATTGCAATAGATCATGCACTGTAATTAAAGAGATGAGGTAATAGATAAAGAAGACCAGGACAGAAATAGGCTTTTTGGATTTATAATTTTGAAATCAGTTCCCCAATTTGAAATGAATGAAGAAATGGAATTATATAAGCATTTGCAGAATAGATGAAAGGGGAAATGTTGAATCTTGTTGAAGAAAGACAGGACTCTGCTGGAGCATAAAAAGAGCAGTTATTTCAGATCATACCAAGAGATCGCCATCTCCAGTACGCCACCTCCAGAAGCAGGCAGTAGAGGATGCCTGTGGAAGAGGGATGGGTCAGAGCCAGCAGGACATTGTGGTACTTTGCAGAGCCCTCTCCCAGCTCCCTGCCATTGCTGTCTCAAGAACTTCCCAGTTCAGAGCTTGTATTTACTAGTCTGAGTGATCTTTATTTTCCTTGTTTGTCCAGTTGGTTTTTTGCGTCCATGTAAATGACTCACTCCCTATAGCGAGGAGTCCTACAACATAAATAAATGAGTGAAAAAGCATCTCCTTTTGCTTGTTTTAAATGTCAACTGCTATTTTGATATGATTATGTCTAGACATTTTATTAAATGGAGAGCAAGAACAATAGCTTTCTGTTCACTTTCTTTTTGACATTCTTGCTTTTTATCATACTGTTGTTCAGTTGCCTTTTTCTCAGCCTGGAGAGTCCTGGTTTACTTGGTTGTTCCTCGCAAGGAATGTGGGAGAAATTACCCTCTTCTACCAATCTCAGGTTTTGTGAATACATCTAAGAATGATAAGGCAGCTTCACCTCCCTCCTGACTATCAGATTTTATCCTTCATTAGTTATAAGTCTTACATATGGGTGAAATATGTGATTTTATGGACTTCAGAATATACAACTGTTTTCCAGGAAATTTGTCTCAGAGATAAGATATCCCTAATTTTCTATTCACCAAGTAATTTCAGTATTTTGTTCTCTTAAACATTTCAGTCATAAAATCAGGGAACAGAAGATAGGGCTATTTAACTAGGGTCACCTGTCACTCACTCATCAATGGCAAACGACATGTAGCAGAGTCAAAATGAGCATTCAAAAGCTGGCATTTCCTTCTACTAGGCTATTTGATCAAGGCTAGCAACACGTTGAGGCTGAGAAATTTGTCTTTGTGAACAATGGTGAATGAAAAAGAACAGAGATATTTTTCTTTAGCTATTTATGCAGAATAATTTAATGAGTTCTTGGCAAGCATGTAGTAAGCCTCACAAACATTTCATTCTCCCCATTGAAAGCCTTAACCATCCATCTCCCCTTATATGTTGCAGGCTTTCCTACACAACTTGGAGAAAAACCTGTTCTACAATAACAATGTCAAAAGGACTATTGTGATTTCCCTTTCTTCTGTTGTTTTGGGGTTTTTGTGTGAATATAGTAGATATCTATATTACTATATGTATTGCATACAAATTGTATCTATATTGTATGCAAATTGTATATAATTGCATATATATTATATAAAAATATTATTTACCAGGTTACCTACTCCAGTAACACAACAATATTTTGAAGCCCAACAGTATGAAAATAAAATACACCTGTATTTTTAAATTTAGTTGCCCTCTCCATGGCTATGGACCTTATTTCTTACAGCACTGTCATTTTTTTCAGGGCTTCTCAAATCTTCCTGGCTTTTTGTACCAGCATTATTACCAGGAACTGGCTACTGAATTCACTGAAAATTGAACTTCAGATTATGTTTCACTTTTTCATCATAACACCCCAAATAAACACGCTCTTTTCCAAGGCTGTCTGTCATTTGTGCTGTCTGTGCTTACAGTTAACGTTGACTGGAAAAGTCACCTTGAAGCTCATTCAGCTCACTCTTAAAGAAGCACGGCGTGCTTAATTCCATAATTCATTCTTAACATGAATTGTGCTTTATATCCAGTATGACTCATGCACAGATCAGCTGTCACCAGCTGCTAGATACTATTATGTACAGTGGAAAGTAAAGGAATTTTTACCATAGTTAGAAAAAATTTAAATGATTTAACAGCGTAACATTTATAAGTGCTCATTTAGGAAATAAAAAAACTTGTCTAACCTTGATTAAGCTGATTTAACTGCAGTCTGAAAATAAACGCCAGTTTTGTTTTATTCATGGTACGGACATTTATAGTAGTTTCTACTTCCTGGTGTATGAGATGTTATTGTCAGTTGTGGTAAAATTCTATGTTCTAAGAATACTCTGTGTT
Organism: Aptenodytes forsteri; assembly: GCF_000699145.1. Taxonomy (NCBI): domain Eukaryota; kingdom Metazoa; phylum Chordata; class Aves; order Sphenisciformes; family Spheniscidae; genus Aptenodytes; species Aptenodytes forsteri. The sequence goes on from NW_008796110.1 coordinate 5,590,653, forward strand.
GGAAATGCATCAGGGGTTAACGTGAGGCTGTCTAATGTAAAGGTAAATTGTTGGCACATCGTGGGATAATGCCATTAAGAGAAGCAGGAAACCAAAACAGACAAATGCCTGTCAAAGCTCTGAAGGTATCATCTTATAAAGCATCCACAAGGCTATGAAGTAGTGGTTGGTCCTGTATTTTAATTAAGAAAAAACAACTGTAAGACTGGCAAACTGAAAGAAGGATTTTTTAATAGTCTTTGCCTAAGAGCAGGTCTGCTGTTTTCCTACATAAATTCTGCCATCTCCCCAGTTTGTCAGTGTCCTGTTGATGGTGATATAGCTTGAACAGGAGGATATAAAAAAATGAAGGTTCACTGATACTATAAAGAATAAGCATGCCTAACTTGACTACCCTGTGTGTTGACTATGTTTAGAAAGCCCCATATCTTACTACATTCTCTTATTACCATATCACTTGGCAAATGTATGAACTATTGCTTTCTTTTAGCACCTGTTTTACTATTACTTCTTTCCAGCTGGATTTATGCAAGGTTGTATTTGTATTGTAAATTAATTTTATGTATGTAAATGTTACATATGTTTTTGCATAGTCTTACTATGCATCCATATACTATGGATACTATATATGTACTATATATACTATGTGTTCTCCATCCTTTATTGGATGCGGGGGGGAAAATTGTCACCGAGGATGAGGAAAAGGCTGAGGTACTTAATGCGCCTCAGTCTTTAACAGGCAGACCAGTTATCCTCAGGGTACAGGGTA
>NW_008796110.1:5592804-5624754 GCF_000699145.1 Aptenodytes forsteri
TGGACTTGATGATCTTAGAGGTCTTTTCCAACCTTAATGATTCTATGATTCTATGATTCTACTTTGAGTCACTATGCATGACATTCTTTTTAGCATTTGTAAGTCCCTTTGTGTGAGTCTTGTTCTCTTCAGTGTCTCCTATGGCTTGCAAAAGAAAACATTTGCAGCCCAATGCCAGCATGTCACTGTGCATGACATTCTTTTTAGCATTTGTAAGTCCCTTTGTGTGAGTCTTGTTCTCTTCAGTGTCTCCTATGGCTTGCAAAAGAAAACATTTGCAGCCCAATGCCAGCATCGGTATCTTTTTTGGATGAAGTTAGCATCAAGGTCCTATGCCTATTTTGTTTTTTAAAAGTCAGGGTGAGAGCATCTAGGATTCTACTCATGTAAATCCTTAGATTTTTACCTGCATTTTGTGATAACATCTTGAAGAGCCACAGATTGCCTCTTATTGTTAAAATTGGCTGTTATCAGAAGAGCTCAAATAATTTAGTAACTCCCCATGTAAGTTTGGTAAGTTCACCACTGAGATAGCTTCTCAGAAAAGATACTTGTAGGGGACTGAAATCTGTATATTTGTATTATGCATTAATCAACCCTCACATGACTATTCACTTTCTCTATTAAAAGCTATTTTTATACCATATTTGTTATTTTTAGAATGTAACCAAAAAAGTTCAATTTTCCCTCATTTGTCAAATAGGACTTCTCACCTTGTGTAAAAGAGTTAGACCAAAGTTAAAAAAGATTCTGGTACCAGACTTATTCTTCTCCAAATAATCTATTTGACATTTAAAAGAACATCGCTGTCTTTCAGGTTCACCATTTTATTTTAAAAGATGTACCTAAGAATGATCACCAATATTTGACTCTCCTTCCAAAACAACAATGTTTTATCAATATAATACAGAAGCTTTTGGTATTTTCATGTCATTATATTGCAGAAAACAGTAAGAATTTTCACTGTTGATCTTCTGCAGGGAAGAAGCAGATCAGAGAATACTAATTTCTTATATTTAATAATTCCCCAAAAGATCTGTCATGAAACACAGTTGGATCAAATATAGGTTATATGCATGGCGTACTGATAGAAATGTTTGGTTTCAGTCTTGGCAGCCCAATATAATGCCTTACAAATACTTCCAAAATAATAACTCATGTTGTGGTAATGACATTACATTTTCAGCAGCTTAGAATGGGTAAAATATAAATGGATTGCAACTCTTCCCCTGCTTTTGTAGGGAAAAAGAACCTGTCCATTGAAGTAGATATTTGTTTTCACACCAAATAAATTTAGGTAAAATAGCAAATGTAATACAACTATTTGTTCTTACCGACATGAATCCACATAAAGACGGTGGATATTTGTAGGGATAAAAAAGATAAAAGCATTGGGGAATTTATATATGGATTTAACAGGTGATACTTAGCTGAATTAATTATTACTTTGTTAATCATTACATGGGTATTTTTCAGAACAAATTCTGTCAGTTATCATCACATAGATAAGTGTGATATAGAGGGATAGAGGCAACGTACCACTTTTCCTTTTTGCTTTCTCAGAACTAAGAAACACTGAGATTCAACAGGTCAGAGGTCTAAATAAACCTGAACACTTGGATGCTTGGCTAAACCCAATGGTTAAGCCTAAAATATTTACAATCAAATCAGATTCTGGCCTACTTTTTCTATGCATATATGTTAGAAGGAGAAAATCCATGCTTTCTCAGAAATAAATCCCTGTATGGGACAGTCTTCATACTCAAACCAGCAAAGCATTACATGCTATATAGTCAGATTAACTTGGTGTGATAGGCATCATCTGCTGCTGCGATGTCAAATGCAGACTATCTTCATATAAATGAAAAACAAGGCTGAAACTTCCACATCAGAAGTCATAGTGAGATACCTCAACCATTCTGCCGCCTCTCCCACTCTGCTAGGTTATGCAATAGCAGATTCCAATCCTTGAAAGGAGGAACAAAACCCAAATCTAGAAAACACCAGGAAGATTAATAATGGAAATTAATTTTGCATCTCAGATGTTAACTTACTCTTGAACTGTTTAGAGAGGAGGACAGTAACTACTGTCCTTCCAAAGCCACCACCTAGCATTATATGACATGTGCCAAGTATAACTCCAAATGGAGGTAGACATTATTCTTAAAACTTGTACTGACTTGAATTCTCATTTTAGCATTATATACCTGATAAGTGATTCCTTATATACCAAATAATCTGATGGAATTCAAGGGAAGGCCTTGCAGAATCAGGTTCCTTTGTTTGGTGGGATCTAATGTGACTTTTCACAAAAAGGAAATCCAAAATTAATAGGTAATTCTAAATATGTATGACAGAAAAAAATGTCTTCAATATTGCAACTGACTTATTTTTGAACGTTTGGAAACATTGACTGTAATTATTGTTTAATTAGGTTTCACTGAACCAAAGCTATAGTGGAAAGGAAACATTAACTTTGCTGTTCTACTGACAGTCATGAAGCTAGCCATGTCCTCACTTAAGTTTGATCTATGTATCATAATCAACCAGCTAAACAAACTATGCAGATTATTTTGATATGACAGAAACTAGTCATGAAAATGATGGGACAAAATTTTAAATATGGAAACCTTATATTGACTTTTATAGACCTTATATAGAAAACCAGTTGACAGGATCCATGAAATTCCTTTTTTTTTTAATGCTATGACAAATACCAAATTCTTCTGACATGCTCTTTTTCATATTTCTGCAGTAAGGATAACTTAGTATGTATTTTGAAAATCCCCTAGTTTTCAATACTATGAAAAAAAGGAGATTATTTTATTTTTCCATTTAAGCAAGGACTTACAAAGAAAACAATCCCAAATCAAAGGAAAAGTGGACTTTCTTTTACATTTAAGACAAATTCTTAGTGGTGAAAAATGTGTTATTGTTAGCATTGGTAAATGATGTCCTTCCTCTATTAGCCACATTCAGTAGACTGGTGTCAGGTGTAATTTATCTGTACTGTATTGGTGGTTTCCAGTCCGAAACAAAGCAAATCACTAATTCCAGTTAGTCAGACACTCATTTGTTTTGGATATTATCAAACACTAGCAATGAAAAGCATCTGTAGGCTGCATTTCCAGGAGAAAGTGTAGTGATACTTTTAAAACACTTCCCATAGGATAGAAGAAGTTGAACAGAAGATAGAAGGTTGGTAGAAGAGGGGAGAGCAGTGGATATTGCCTACCTAGACTTCAGTAAGGCTTTCAACACTGTTTCCCCTAAGATCCTCACAGACAAGCTGAAGAGGTATGGGCTGGATAAGCAGATGGTGAGGTGGATTGAAAACTGACTGAGCAGCCGGGCCCAGAGGGTGGTGATCAGTGGCGTGAAGCCTAGTTGGAGGCCAGTAACTAGTGGTGTACCCCAAGGGTCAATACTGGGTCCGATCCTGTTTAACACTTTCATTAATGATCTGGATGATGGGGCAGAGTGTACCCACAGCAAGTTTGCTGATGACACAAAACAGGGAGGAGTGGCTGATATGCCAGAGGGTTGTGCTGCCATCCAGAGGGACCTTGACAGGCTGGAGAAATGGGCTGACAGGAACCTCCTGAAGTTCAACAAGGGGAAGGGCAAAATCCTGCACATAGGGAATAACAACCCCATGCACCAGTATATGCTGGAAGCCAACTGTCTGGGAAAGCAGCTTTGCAGAAAAGGACCAAGTGATCCTGGTGGACCAAGCTGAACATGAGCCAGCAATGTGCCCTTGTGGCAAAGAAGGTGAAAGGTATCCTGGGCTGCATTAAGAGGAATGTTGCCAGCGGGTCAAGGGAGGTGATGTTTCCCCTCTACTCAGCACTGGTGAGGCCACACCTGGAGTGCTGTGTCCAGTTCTGTGTTCCCTGGTACAAAAGACATGTGGAGCTACTGGAGAGAGAGTTCAGCTAAGGGCCACTAAGATGATTAAGGGACTAAAACATCTCTCATATGAGGAAAAGCTGAGTGAGCTGGGACTGTTCAGGTTGGAGAAGAGGGGGCTTAGGCGTGATCTCATCAATGTGTGCAAATATCTGAAGGGAGGGTGAAATGAGGATGGAGCCAGGCTCTTTTCAGTGGAGCCTAGTGACAGGATAAGAGGCAATGAGCATACACTGAAACATGGGAGGATCCATCTGAACATCAGGAGACACATTTTTTTAACTGTGAGGTTGACTGAGCACTGAACAAGTTGCCCAGGGAGGTTGTGGTGTCTCCATCTTTGGAGGTATTCAAAAGCTGTCTGGACATGTTCTTGTGCAACTGGTTGTAGGTGGCCCTGCTTGAGCAGGGATATTGGACCAGATGACCTCCAGAGGTCCCTTCCAACCTCATCCGTTCTGTGATTCTGTGAAGGCTGTTTTTTTCTGTAATAAATAAAGTAGCTTTCCCATAAAAAGATTAAGTAGTCATGTCTTTATCTGATGTCTTTTCTGACATTGGTATTGTTGCTTTTCCATATCTTTATTGAAAAACTAAGAGAAACAACAGGAGGTCATCAAATATTAACTAGCACTGCAGTGGGATCCCTCATGCTGGTCATCTCAATGAAAAACAAATGTAATATATAGGATAGCAAGAAAAGGAATGAGGAACTGTGAAACACAAATCTTTAAAAATGACAAGAGCTTTTATGCTCTGGATAATGCTAGTAGTATCTTTTTGTCCAATGGTGAGCTACCCAACGTCACTGGCAGCAGGAAGGAAGTACAGAGTAACCAACAAGATGCTGCCACATCTAGGTTCTGAAAAAAAATTACATTCAGTCCTTTTTCAATGTTTAATTTGCCCATCACCACTAGGCACAGAGAAGCCGGGTTTCCCTTTTTACCGGAGAAGTGTGTTAAACCTGTTAATTTACTTTGTCATTGTCTTTATTTAAAGAGTAATTATAGCTATGCCTACTAGCACAGTTCTATTATAATCCTTATTTTTCAAGAGTTTATGACTCAGTGAATTTAATTCCCACTGGAATGAAACTCAGCTTACAAGATGTCAACCTGGTTGCAATTTGTTCCTAAAAGGCTTATTTAAATTGATTAAAACATATTATTTGACATTGCAATCCAAAACCAGAAAGTTTTTTTCACAGATTTTAGATGCTTGTTTGACCTACACCAGAGACACAATTTTAAGAAATTGTAAGCAATTAGCCATAAGCCTTCAAATAAGAACTTCTTGTCTTCTTCTATATTGAAAGACTTTAAGCAGCAGACTTATTTATCTTTAAAAAGAAGCTACTGCAGATCCTATTTTTAATAAGGTTACACATACACTACACTTACATGAGCCAGCTGGTACATAGACAGCAGAGAAACAGATTATTTCTCTAATTAGAAATGTTTCGATTTTCAATGGTGGAAACCTGAAACAAGTAAAGTTCACCTGATCATGGAGCTATAGTACAGATTAGGCCGGGTACAATAGGGTCAGCATGTCCTTCAATGACCTTGCTTTTATGTTCTACAATGTCTACATTGTGTCTTGGAATAACTTCTTCCACATTTCAGCTGATTCAGTTGCATTTGATTCCAAATGTAGTTGGATATCAAAAGCCTTTTGGGGGTTTCTTTGAACTGGAAAGGAAGATGTGAGTAAGCCAAGAAGTATTGAGAGAGAAAATAAAATAGAAAACAATATCTACTGAAATTGCCCCATTTTGCACAGCTGTAAATGTAATGAAGTAACAAAGTCCTCCTAGAGCCTCCTAGAAACATTTTCTGCTCTCAGTAAGACCAACATAACTGTTCTTCAAATAATTCACTGCCTGGATGTTCTGAAATATAATCACTCCAGTCTTGTTCCACAAATCTCTGCTTTCTGTTCTTTAAAATCATCTGTCATTATCTGTACTCCTTACTCTCTGAAAAAGAAAAAAAAGAAAAAAGATATTCAGTCAGCTAATTAAGTAAAATAATATGTAGAATACTTAAGAAACTTGTTTCCTGTAGGAAGGACAGGATTTAGGTCCTGAGGAGGAATTTAAAGAGCTTGTAGCTTTATCAGACAGCCTCAGAGCTGTGAGCATCATGATGTTCTATTTGTATGAACATGTATGGCAGAAACCAGAAGTTGTTTGTGGCTTGAAGCAGAAGACTACCAGTGTTAGAAAGAAGCCAACTGTAAGAGGTAACAGAGTTTTGAAAAAACGCAGAGGTTTTGCTCATGATGTAACAGGGAAGGACCCAGAAGAGAATTTAGGGGAGAGAGCTGGACAAGAACCAAACCTCTTCATGACATCTGGGAACTCCAGGGCCTTATAGAGGTATCTCAGCTGCTGTTGGTCAAGGTAGTTTGGGATTTTACAATAGCATAGCCACATTGGTACAGTGCTTGATACGCTTATACACTTTGCTTCTCATCTGGACTGATGAGCTTGGTCCCATGTCCATGTCGCATATTCTCCCTGGATCCTGAAGCTGATCTTCTGCAGCTTCTGCTGCACTTACTGAGGTGTCTCTCTGATTTATTGAGTTGTACAATTTCCTCACTGGTAATCCTTCTCCTCTCGCCAAATATTTTGTGAGTGTTGAAATCAGGAGTGAAAATGAAAGCAACCTGATCAATGAAGAAGTGTTGAGTGTCTAGGTAAGAGACTGAGATACAAAAAAGAGATTCACTTGTGAGGGATGTAGCAGTTTTAAAGATAGAAGACAAGAAAAGACAATAATCAAAGATAGGCCACAGGTGAAAGAGTAGACTAACAAGGAGCTCAGTGGTAAACTAATGACAGCACTCCCCAACCCTTAGTTTATCATTGCCATGAACATAAAATTTACCTTGAACCTGAAATCCAACATTGTCTCAGTTCAAGACAGCAAATTACGGAGAGAGAGTCACAAACAGGGTAGCAATGGCAGTCTCCATGGTTGAGTGACATTTCCCCTCACACTTCCAAACTAATGAGACTTTTCTCATTAGTTTAGTGTGCTGAAAGTTAAAGGAAGCACACTATATTATTTTAAATGGTATCTCATCTACTTTGGGACTTTTAAAGTCAGTTGTACAAAACTAGCTGAGGAAATCCAGACAATATCATTGTTACAACCAAGCCATAGAAATTCAGCATTAAATCTACATGAACCTTGAAGAACTGTAGTCTTAATACCATCATATTAAAATAATGTATTGCTTATACTGCACTAGTTCCACTGGAGTCTTTTTGAATTAATATTTTTGAAGGGATTTGAGCAGTCATAGTCAGAATAAAATGCATCATAAATGACATCATAAGAATGGGAAGACAAGGGTGCTGAGTTCTCTTAGTCTATTGTATGACAGTTTCTTAAAAAGAATTAAATCAATATCTGATGACCACCTATACTGGAGAATTTTATTTAGGCATCCACACCTATTACATTCAATTAAGAAACAGACAGCTGAATATTACACAACAACAAGTCTCAAACTAGAGAAATGGGAGAAATGAAAAAAGCATTCCAGCTCAGAGATCTTATAGGTCAGCCGAAATTTATTACAATCTGCAGCAAAGAGAACTGGGCAAAGTTAGTAACTGAAATCTGCAATATCACTGTCAAAAAATATAAACCAAACTGATGCTTGTTGAGAAAAACTCATGACTCAGTCACAAAAAAGGAGAATAAGAACGCAGCGATTTTATAGTGTCTTTACCAGTATGTGAAATAGATCGAAATCTGCGAAGTTGGATATTACTTTCTTTTTTTAAGAAATATTTCATAGAATTTAGTCAAAGATTAAATTATTTTCTCCAAATACTGAAAGCAGCCACTGCTGTAAGCTACAGTAGTAAAAAAAAAAAAGAACTGAAAAATTGATGTTTTGTGTGCTGTGAATGGGCATATATAACATGACATTTATTGTAGGAAAAAATATTCATTTCATATCAGGGAAACAAAAAATATCCAAGGGAAGGGGAGGGAAGGGGAAGGAAGGGGAGTCTTTTTGATTCCATAAGGCTCTGCAGCCTTTGGTGATGCTCCCAGGTGGCAGATGTTGGAAGTGTTGCGATACTGCACCAGAAACACTGACTTTTTGTGTATATATACGCACAGCACTACTCATGAGCACAGAGGTGGTATTAACAGTGTTTAGACATTTAATGGAGCTATTTTGTGATTTTTGAAAAGCTGGAATGAATTCAGAAAAGAGTATTAACAATAGTGATCTGCGTCCTGGAAAATGCATCATATTGTAAACTAACTTATGTAACACTATGCTCAGCCTGCGTCATTTACACTATAAAAGAGTAGATGGCAGCTAGTATTGTTAACATGCACACTGGAAAGAGATTTCTGACGCTGCTCTTCAAATAGGCAGTAAATGACATAGGGAGACAAAGTGAAAGGAAGTTTTAGGCAGGTCAGCTAAGAATAAAAATAAGGCATAGTGGGTTTTTTGGGTTGGTTTGTTGGGGTATTTTAATCATAATGACACTCTGGAGCTACTGAGTGATAGGCTCACTGGACTTTGCATCACATGGAATATTTGTATCAAGACTGGATAAATTTCTGAAAAAAGTTTCAAATAGAAATTTTGGTCTTAATAGGCTTAAATGTTTTAGCCCTTTTTATGCAAGATATTAGATTAGATGATCACAGTAACCTTTTAGTGTATGTGCATAAAGCAGAGTTTTAGTTTAACAAATTCTTTTGTTTTCTTGAGGATCTCAGTAAGGTTGCAACACTGAAAGCTGCAAAGTGACAGTGGAGCCATGATGAAAATGATTGCACTGAACTTTTTATATAATTCTTATTTTCTCTCAGTTCCCAGACTTTATTTTTATTGTTGTTAGTGCACTTTGAGAATGTTTTGGCAGGCGTAATTACAAAGTATGTAAATTTAAAGTACTGCTATACTAATAGGAAATCAATATATTAGGTTCAAATTTGAATAAATTGAGTGGATTTTTTTAGAAAAACATGTGTTCATGGTCACAAAATTTTATTTCAACAAAAATCATAAATAAAAAAAAAAAATTCAGTAGACAAAATGTTACCCAAATCCATCCTTTGCATAATGAAAATTATATTCAGTCAAAATATTAACAATGTTTTACTATTATTATTTTTAATACAATTTTATTTCATATCTTAAGTACTGTAATTAACATATGACATAAAAATCTTGAACTCTATCAAAATTTAGCCCATTTACTTTTAGTTTTACATTGTTTTTTACAGGTTTCTGTAAAATGATCTCATTTTTCAGTAAAAGGAGATTGTGCAATTCATGTTGTGAATGCATTTTTTTCCAAATAGGTTATAAACACTTCATATGATTAAAATGAAAATGTAAAAGAAAGTGTACTTAGATTGCAAGCTTGCACAGAAGAACAAAGACTAAACATTATTTAAGAGGTTTATGCTCTTTGATAAGTTTTATCTCTTTCCAATTACAACATAAATTTCAATATCGTATTTTTGGTGCCAACTACCAATTTTGTAATAGCTTTCTATAGAATGCCTGTTAAGTATACAAGGGTTTTTTTGTAATATAAAACTATAAACCTGGTAATGAATGCAAGCAAGACTTATTGCTTCTATTATTTTTAGTATAAGCCCAACACGTGACTCCAAGCTGAGTCAAATTAAAATGCACTGGATCACTGGCTCAGGACTCATGAGAAGGGAGACCCCGTTACCATGAGGTTCCCTCTGGGTGTGACCCTCACAATAAATCTATGGCATGCAGGTCTTTTCCAGGCTGCAATTAAGAGGTGGAGCCTTTATAATTCAAAGGCAAACATGTCTGAATGGCTAGATTTTGTGTTGTTTGTGCTTTATATAATTAACATCTATTTATCTGCTCCTCGGTCATGGACTTTAAAAAACTTCAGATGAGTTCCAGTCAAGAAAACTCTTCAGCTGGTGTTCCTTATGTTTAGTAGTCATGCCTAATTTGGCTTTGAGAATGTACAACTCCAACATCTTAAACTGTTCAAGGAAACTTTTTTTTCCCCCCTAGAGAGTTTAAACTACCTTCCCTGTTTTGGTTTTTTGGGGGATTTTTTTTAAATGAGTAGTCATATCTTATCCAAAAAATGGCTCATGCTCACTGCTTAGGTATAGAGATCCAAACTGCTATTTTTGGTAGGGTTGTTCTAGCGTATTTTTCATGCACCAGCTACATTTCTGAATGAAGAACTTCTGTGATTCTCGCCTCTTTGACATCTAGCTCTTACACTACACAGATTAGAAAGTTCTGTATCTCTCAGTGAGGTAGTTTTCTCATTGCTGCTCCTCTGAAGCTTACAAGTTTAGCATTGCTCAATATTTTGAATTAAACCCATCCTTGATTAATTATCATTGGAGTAGTCTACCTTCAGTTCTAATAAAAATGAAATGGGACTCATGAATGTAAAAAGTTGTCTTTTTCATTTCTAACAGTGTAATGCAATCTAACAAATTGCAGTTAGCCAAAGTTCAGTTATATCCTCTGGGGTTTAATTATTCTGTTCAAATCTGTGACAACAGAGCAAATGAAGTGAATACCAGAAAACATCTATTTTTGAGACGTGTAAAGTTTAAAATCACTGGACAGATGAAAGACTCCTCATGAGTTATCTGAAATTCTCTAGGCTTTGCTACATATTTCATAGGAAAAGAATAAATATCATTTCAAATCTATTTATTTCTCCAGTGATCCCTTGATTAGGAAATCAGATACAAAAGAGTTAAGCAATCACCACTGCTTAAAAAAAATATTTACTTGTCTTATGCAGGTTAGCTTAAAAATCATGCTATCATATTGATTTATATCATAGCGCTCAACCAGTTGCCACTGAGTAAGAATGTGCAGAAACTATATTAATCTGAAACCCATATCAAACGAATGGAACAAATAAATAAAGGTCAGTCTTAGCTTCATCCTCTGTCATAACTAAGAAATAAGGCTCTATCAGTGATACTTATCCTGAAACGATTTGGTTGTTAAACTCTGATAAAAACAACTAGGAAACAAACAAACAAACAAACAAACAAAACACCTAAGAACTTTCTCCACCATTGCTAATATAAACCATCCATGTGATCTATTTTTGTATTTTCAGTAAATTCATGGGACAAGATCCAGAATGCCTAAATTCAAATTTAGAGAGAAACTCAGTGCAATCTGGAAGTTCTACCTTCCAGCCCCAACTACAGTTTGGTATGTGTCTCCTGAGCATCGTGATAGATGATGTCCTCATAGATGAATACCGCCTGGTGTTCACTTAGCAGGCTGATGGTAAGTGCGGACCACATTGTATGCCTGAGCAAACACGTCTGAGAAAATCAATGAAACTGATGGTGAGTTGAACCTCTTCATCTATGTGTATTTCTATTAATTTCTTTGATGTGAGTATCCAGTGTACACAGATTGCCCCAGGGCCCAAACTTATTTTGTCCATCTCTGAACTTGGCATCTATTAACTCTCTTAACATGCATGGTTTCACTTTGTCAATTACTTTCTCACAGTAGTATGATTCTTCTCTAGTTGTTGCATTCAATAAAATATTTTTTTTTTTTTATTTCAACAATGTCTCTATGTTGCAGCTGGTGTGGATAGGCGCCAGTTTTGCTGACTTCAGGGGATAATTATGTGAGTTTCATTACTTTTATTGATGTGCCAAAAGGGTAAGTTTATTCAAAATTCCTTTTGTTAGTAGTTGTTTTGTGTCCTGCAGTATGAAAATTTTTCAATACATTTTTACACCAATACAAATGCATATGTTGTCATTATTCATTTTAATGCCAAAGTCTTGTTGCAGTGTGTTCCTCACATTAACTATGATTTTTAAAAATGACTAACTTTCAGTTTCATTGAATATCCCTCATTTTTGTGCTGCAAAAAAGGTGAAATGAGGTTGTATTTTGAGGTTCATTTCTTTATGTTTGTTCTTTTAAAAGTAAATCTATATTTACTTGGAATAAATTAACAAAATTACCTATTTTTTAAACCATTAAATTTTAATGATCAAAACAGCAAAGTCAGGATGGTGGGTCCTGTCTACAGCATGTTTTCTTATTTGTATCCGTATACAAAGTACTTACACGAAAACACTATTAAAATACTTATACAGAAAAAGAAATAATTATGCATTTTTAAGCTCAGTGAAGAAAAGGGAGTTAAGCTGTGATCTAATCATTAATATATTTGTCTAACTTTTTTCTTATTAGTGTTATTAGATTGGGTGTCCCTTTTAATCTTTGTTTTCATTATTATTACTACTCAGTATATCTCTCTATTAAAATGATTGCTTTTAAGAGCTGTGTAAGTAGCAAAATATCAATCAAAAACTGTATTATTGCAGCTGACCTTATAAGCTAATTATACCTAGAGAGATTAAATCCGAACTGGAAGTCAGATCCTACAGAAGTTTGAAAGAAAATATATAAAATCTTTACCTTGGAAAATCTTTATAACCTTCTGTAGGCTGGTTGAGACTGAACCCACATGGGTACAATTCCCTCACGCAGTTCTGAAATAGTTTGTCTGTGAAACACGTGGCATGACTTTTTGGTGTTATACAGTGCTTTCTTTGCCTTTTCTATAGGACAACCTGCCTGTGTCACAGGAGGTTTTGTTATTTATCATCAGCACTAACAAACTGATAAAATCTTTGGTGCTATACTGCACTGCTATGAATTTTTCTATTCCCTGTAAAGCAAATCATTAGATATCATTCATGGCATCTCTAGGAGTTGACGAATAACTGTTGGTTTTGCTGTAATTCATCAACAAAAAAAAAAAAAAGGAAAACTGGAGGAGGAAACTACATTAAAATTAATCAAAATTTCATTTTGTTGTGCTTTTTTTTTTTCAGAATAAATAATTGTAAAAGAATGATTATTTACTTCAACACAAAACAAATAATTTTGATCTGAAACAAAAATACCATATTGGGTACTTGTAAAAGAAACAAATGAAAGAAATCATTCGTGTCACCAAAGAGCCAAATGAGTAATTTTCCTTTTACTCAGAAGCACAGTGTCTAGGGGTATTCAGCAAGGATGAATAGAACTGTATTTCAATTCTTGTCTCTACCTGAGGAGCTTTTGAGCTCATCTCTCCCACAAGCACGTTCGAACCACCTGACTGGACAATATTTTAAGATCCAGGTAAATAGATAGTTGTTTATTGTCATTCATTATTCCTTTTTTTTGAAAATGGTGTTGGTATAAATAATTGTTCTCTGTTGTTCCACTCCACAGAAAGATGTTGACACCACCAAACTAAAGACTTTTTTTCTGTATCTTACCAGAACCTCAGAATATGCCTTATATACACAATACTACCAGGACTACTAGAAAAGAATCTGAAACCATTTCTTATCTACAGGAAAATATTTATTTTAAGTTTTTTTGTTTATTTTATTTGAGCCTCATTCCACTTGACAGTATATGCAAACATTGAAAAGCTATTTAAACTTCCATCTTTGTATCTGAAAATTGCAGTAAATGAAAAATTTGATGGAACATTTATGATATACCAGAAAAAGATTTTTAAGCCTGCACAGTTTGCTTGTTTCAAGATCCTGGGAAGAGATACAACAACCTGATATATAGACAACCTGATGCACAGTTTGCCCCACACCTTATGGACGTCCTTGCTTGTACGTACCATGCAAAATTCCAGAATTCCCTTTTAGGCTTTTGTACATCTTATGCTGTAATTCCCTCAGGAACATCAGTGATGTCTAATGCAGTTTAATGAACTCCAGTGAGACTGTAACTGAACAAATAAAGAGCCACAGAGGCACTTAATGACGTATGGAATCAAGCATCAACACAGTAGGGAGTGAGACCCAGCAGCAGAGAGTGCAGAAAAGGCTATAATTTTATATATTATGACCACTAGTGAAAAAAACCCCAACAAACTACAAAAAAAAATCTATACTATTGTCTACTACTCATATTCTTGAGCACTGCCAGTAAAACCTTAAAAAAAGCAAATCTCTTGTAATGTAACAATTTCTATGCTTTTGTAACATGAACTGTTTCTTGGTGATAACATTTTTATTTAATTATGTCTGTGAGCATCATAACTTATATTGATGAACATGGATTGGCATAGTTGTTTAAGCCTATAATGAATTAAATGTTACACAGAGTACAATTTTCCTCTTCATTTACTTTAATTTATTCTAGTTGTAAATGCCGTTGCCTTCCATGATTATGGAATAAATCTCACTGTAGGATCAATTACTACAGTTTACGAATTAGACTTAAGAGTTGTTTTGTAATTATGTACAGTTTTTGTGCCATTAGATCTCAGCATTATTCTTTTTAAAATATTTTGAGACCTAATGACACAAAACATTAAAGCCAACATCCCAGGACACTTAACTATTGAACTTTTGTCAGCATTTGACTACTCAGTTGAACTACATTTTGTTAATTTGGCCACTTTAACGTTTTAAATAAAAATGCTGGTAAGTAAAATCAATTTTTGCCTATTTGTGCCGAAGAGTAAAAACACTGGTGGACTCTGGTGGTGGAGACAGACCCATAAACACTGCATAGTTCTACCTTGCAGAAGGAAAGAACGAGCTAAATCTTTTTTAAGATGGTTTTCAGGAGTTTCTGAATTGCTCCTGTAGAAATGGACGTGTAACACTCCAGCATAAAGAAGCAGTTCATTAAAAAACTGCTAGATGGATTCAGCAATTTGTTGACAAGTGAAGGCTATTATTCAAACTAAAGAATTCACTAACATGCCACACTGATTCTAATTCATAGTGCAATCAAAGTGACCCTATTACTGTAGAATCTCTTAGCAGAAGATAAAGGGTTAGGAGCTCATGTTGTCTAACCAGATATATAATCCCCACTAAATGAAAGACTGATTCAGAAGCATTGTGACAAATTACCATATTGATATACATGCTAATCCACACTGCTATCCCTTTATGGCTATTCTGAGATTAAAACTTACATTGCTTTCCCCAGTACTGATCCTTCATTTCATTTTGTAGAAAAAGAACAAGAAAAATGACTCTGCTTCCATTAGCATCAATTGTTATAAACAAGCAAAATTTCAAGTATGAAATCAAAACTAATGCATTAACCATAGTGACCAAATTCATAGATGGAGTTCTAAATGAACCCAAACAATTCTAAGTGAAACTACCGAAAAATACAAATTGGTATATTTACATGTTTTTTACATGTCACTTACTATACAGGTTATAACTGTTTAGACTCTCTCCAACTTGATTTAATCTTTCCTGTCTCATTTTGATTTCCTAAAACTCACCAATAAAGACCTAATTTAGAAGCGATGGGCAAGATGACTTCCTGTGTTATTGTTTACACCAAATTGCTCTTGTCTGCAAGAGTTACATTTGACGTTACTTACTGAGAAACAGGGGGAAAAATATTATGTCTCAGTAGTTTAGAGAGTTCTTTTACATTTGTATCTTTTTCATCTTCTAGCTAGCAGATGTGAGTTATGAAAGATTAGATTCTTCAGACACAGGCAGTATAGTTGTGTGTTGCCATGTGGATACAAGTTATCGAAAGCTATCTAAAGTTTATTAAGGGCCCAAGTAAGCAGTGAACATTTCATAAAACGTGATGGAATAAAATAAAAATAAAATAAAAAAAAAAGTTAAGTTAAAGTATCTGAGAGAAAATCCTTTTTCTCTCTTGACAGCTGATTATCACCCCTTATGTGCTAGTGACCTGGTCCTGGTCATAGGTTAATTCATCGCTTTGTGCAGCATACATGATAGGCTTGTAGGTGATTTTAACAATCCCATAACTTTGCCGGGGAAGAGCATATACATCTGGAAAGGCAATCAAGGTTTCTGATGAGCTCA
This sequence comes from Aptenodytes forsteri, assembly GCF_000699145.1. NCBI lineage: Eukaryota > Metazoa > Chordata > Aves > Sphenisciformes > Spheniscidae > Aptenodytes > Aptenodytes forsteri. Next base: position 5,608,617 of record NW_008796110.1, read on the forward strand.
GATGTGCCTTCTGGCAGAACAGTTATTCTAGGAAGAATTTTTTTTTTTTTCTTCATATTTGCATTTTCCTTGGAAACACCCATCTGAATATGTAGGATTAAACTTCTACAAACAGCACTCTGTTCATAAGAGGAGAGGGGAAAACAAACAAACAAACAAACAAAAAACAAAATCAGAAAGAGGTATTCTCCTTAATTTTCAGTTTAATCCCAATCTTATTTAGAGAAAGATTGGCATTTTTCTGAGCTATTCCTATTAGCAGAGGACTGACAATGTGTCAGTGCCTGGATCCGGGGGGGTGTGGGGAGTGACAGAGATGGACAATGGTAAAGTGCGTAACACTAATGTACTTGAATGGTGGGGATTGTCTCTGCAATAGGGAAAATCCTGTACTTAGCATTTAAAAAAATAGAACCCCGTACCACCACGGAGCAAATAAAATGCAAAAATCTCTCTTTGAACTTATATACAATGGTTTAACAACATGCTTAAATGTCTTAAGCAAGTGCTTAGATCGCCTTCTGCATCACTAGTGCAAAACTTAATACGTTCATGACAGTAGTTCAGCTTGCAATATATCCTTAAATTCATTTCACCAGCCATTCACAAACAGCCTTCTTCAGTGTGATTCTATGGAACAGGAAGATGGATGATGAAAGTAAATCAGAAAGTCAAAGGCAACCTGTTCTAATGCACCAATGACATCTGTAGATACTACTGTAATAAAGAAACCACCTACCTGAATTTCCATTTGGGGAAGAAGGAAAAGAAATGTGGTAGTCTGATAGGTTGACAGTTTGATGGATTTGTGGAAGCAAAGGAAGTCAATCTGTTTTTCCATTTTACTCCTGTAAAGTCCAATGTCTGGCTGAGGCAGAATATTTTTAAAGGGTCCTTTATTCATATTTCACCAGCTCTTCACTGACTCTGAAATACCTTCCAATCCATTGTGCAACAGAAACCAAATACTTCCTCTGTATTTTGGGATAACAGAGAAATTTCCCATTTTGAACAGAGGCCAGTTTAACATGTAGCAGATAATGATGAAAACATTCACTTCAGTCAGTTAAGTAGTAGCATTCAAGATGATTTCTATAAGCAGTTGGAGATCATCCAATAAGATGTGACTTGTTTCTTTCTTCTAGATTTTTGAAAGGATGTTTAGTACATGCAATCTTAATATCTTTGCTTTGATCTTTGCCAATTTACTATGTCAACTTAGTGTAATAAACAAAATTACTTTCTAATCTAGAACAATATTTCTATTAGACAATCAAAATAATGTTGATTTTTTTTTTAAAGAAGATATTCTTCTGAGAGTTCAAATAGGGACTCTGAATTCATTCTAATGAACTAGATGCATTTGAACCTGAACACTTAGGAGTTTAGTTGCCCCTGACTCCATCTTTAGCCAGCGTAGAAAGAAAGACTTACCTCCATAGCAACTTAAGTTCCTCTAATCTGAATTGCTCCTGGGAGAAGCTTGATTTTTCCATTGACTGTAGAAGAAGATTAGGACTTCTACAGAAAGATTGTGTTTGCTTCAGTCCTGCTGAAATTGCATTGTTCACGTATTATATTGTTGCATGATGCCACTGGTATCTGGATGAATTGAGGACCTTTATATACATTTCATATACATACATATATAATCTTTTTCATTAAACTTATAGGGCTTCTTGTCTTTTTCTCCATTTCTTTGTCAGCTTCTTACATGAATTCATGACATTTCCTGTCTGTCAAATTCATTGAATTTGTCCATGTTTTCAGAGACTCAGAAACAGTACCTAAGCAGATTCAAAAACATACAAGTAATACCTACAAACACACACACACGCATAATAGAAATCCCAAAAATGTCAGTTCTTCAGGAAATTAAAAAAAAAATCACAAAGATTGGATAACTTGTCACATCTACAAAGGACATAAAAAATATGTGTCCCATCAGTATTTTAGAACCATGATTTAAATATTTTAAAATCCAGATGACTTACAAAAAGGAAACAAAAATTACCAATTTGAGTTCTCTTTTGAAATAAATCTTATCTGACTTCCGGTGTAAGTTGTTGGTTAGCTGGATGAAGAATTAGAGGTGACAAACCTGTTGCTAGTTACCCAATATCAGAACACTCAGAGAGCTTAACAGGCTGGCTACCTTAGAAACAACAAGCAATGGCCACATCATCCTCTCAGTTTTGTACCAAAAGTCCTTTTCTCACCTCATTAATGAGCTGTGCTTTGACAGAGCAATATTGTCCAAAAGTAATTTTGAGTACTTTCATTAGTGGACCACAGGTCTCCAAATTAGTGAAATATCTTTGAGCAGTTTAAATTTGTGATGGAAAACATTTAAGCATTTAACTGCCCCTAAGTTGTTTGCTTTCTTAGACTAGGGTTTAAATGTTTTGCCCCACTGCAATAGTGAAAAATGTCCATGAACCCAGAATAACCTGGGGTGGGCCATTCAAAAGGTATTGCAAAACAATACGTGTATCACTATTCCTATGCTGCACAGTAATTAGACCTTAACAAAAAATGCAAAATATTTCCTATAAATGTTGATTCAGTTTCAATATCTGAGGGCAATAATAGGAACTACAAATATGTTCCAATGAATAATAGATTATGAAAGAGCATCTTGCATCATTTAATAATTTTTCCCTTGCGGAAAAAAAATAGTTACATTTTTGAAATCCTAACATTTCTTGCCTATTTGAAGAACAATTATATATTACACAGGCATAGCGATCTTTTTGTTTTGTTTTGTTTTCCAAATTAGTAGAACTGTAGATTTTCTGTTCTAGACGTAGCCCCAGAATTCAGAATTCTGGAATGCTATGCTAAGCCTTTCCTATTTGTCCCTATACAAATCATATCTCATTTTTATACCTCAGAATTATGTTTTAGAAAATTCTCCAAAAGGGGAGTTGTTGTTGCTGTCTTTTAAGAAAATACTGAATGAGAATCATTTATGGTACATAAATGGAAAATATTCTTGCCATACAGCTAGGCATACATGCAAAATTTAAGAACAATTTATCTTTCATAATGACCTTTCTGGCAGAACTCTGTAATAGAGTGAAACTATTTTCACATATGGTGAGAAGCTTTATTTATCAATTGCAAACATCAGTGTAATAGTTCATTCATGTAACAGTACCTAAATATCCAAAGTGTCATTTGCTCTATCAGCTTTAATCTTTTCATTCTTACATTTCAAATCTCCTAAAGATCTCACGCACTGGACTTACCCGTTTTAGAAATTCTCCAAAAGGGGAGTTGTTGTTGCTGTCTTTTAAGAAAATACTGAATGAGAATCATTTATGGTACATAAATGGAAAATATTCTTGCCATACAGCTAGGCATACATGCAAAATTTAAGAACAATTTATCTTTCATAATGACCTTTCTGGCAGAACTCTGTAATAGAGTGAAACTATTTTCACATATGGTGAGAAGCTTTATTTATCAATTGCAAACATCAGTGTAATAGTTCATTCATGTAACAGTACCTAAATATCCAAAGTGTCATTTGCTCTATCAGCTTTAATCTTTTCATTCTTACATTTCAAATCTCCTAAAGATCTCACGCACTGGACTTACCCACTATAATGACAGAGGAAAATAATTTCATGTAGCTTGGGGAAACCTATCAGAGCCTGACACACTTCCATGGTGGAGCCAGATATTTTAAGGGAATATTTGCCTGTGAGGAATAGCAGTGTCTGCCTGATGCCTTTGTGCTTCTTCCCTACAGAGCACATTCTGAGGAGCCTTATCTGCCAAAAGATGCCAAGTTGCAAGTATTTGTCTTCAAACTAAGTTAGTGACTTCTGTTTTTTGAAATGTCCATCCAGAAACTGGGCCCTACCTGTGCAACATGTATTGTTTTATTATTCCTTTCACATTATTCCCTTTAACTGCTTTAAATTATATATTTGCCAGTTGTGCTTATTAAGAGGTGATATGAATGAGTGTGATGTCTAATGAAAATAGCTTTAAACCCTCCTAACTAGTCCACAAACCAGAAAGCATAAACGTTTCAGCCACATTGCCATTTTGATACTCAGGTACTGATAAGAACGCCTAATGCTTGAAGATACATACCTTTACTTAGTGAATCATCTTATGCAGCCATACGGCACAAAATAGTAATCTACTTTTAAAAAGCCTTTATTCAAGCTAACATTTCTCCCTCATTTAGCTCAAGAGGAATGGCCCACAAAACTTCTATCCAATGAGAAGAATGACATAAATGTCGGTTTACAGATTGATCCATGACATTCTATGGCACACATTCACAAATGCACACACAATACTAACCTATATCTGCCTCCACACTTAATGATCAGGTCTGATGAGCTGATGGGTCTTTGTTGGGCAAACAGTTCAGATTTAAATACTTCTGGCTGCAGTAAACAAGAAAACAGAAGCAATAGATATACATGACAACTGCATTTATGGTGTTCCTTCCTTTTTAGCAGAATACAAGGAAGAGGTATGCCAGTTCATTTATTATACTTTAAAACCTGCAACCACTTAGCTACTGGTGAGGTAAAAAGTCAAAAGAAGGCAGGCTGCATGGTAGGGGAAGCAACATGCTTCTACAAAATAAAGGTAAGAGATGAGTATAAAGAGGTAAGATAAGAGGACTTCCTGTATCATGTATACAAAATTGCTGAGCTTCTTTCCAAAGGGTGAGACCCCTAAGCTGATGCTAGTTAACACAGGGGAGTTATTGTCCAAAATTAATTTATTTTCTCCCTTGTTTATTTTTTGCAGTGTGTTCAGGAGTAATGGCAACCATGGCTCTAGTAAGCAACTGCGTGCAGGTGAATAAATTACTATCTAGAAAGGAGATGCAGAGGTGAAGCTTATGAGAAACACCAACCCCTTCTGTGAGGAAGACAATAAAAGGTAACCCAGTGAAAGGATAAGCAGGGAGTATGAAAGTAAAAAATATATCCCACTCTACTCATAAATGAATATGAATATATATGTGTGTGAATGTACATGAATGTCCCTTCTGGGTATCATGTTTATTCTGCACTTCCAAATACTATTGCCAAATTGGCATTAGATTAGAATATTGGTACTGTTCAATCAACTGAAAAGGCAGTTCTGACTTGGATCAGCCTCATAACCCATATCTGTAGGCATTGATTTTGGATGCTGTACATCTTCCTGTATCTCAGTATTGTGTACTATTTATTTTTGATTTTCTATTACGGAACAGTCTCTTGTGAAAGGTACAACATTAATCTTCCTGGAAATTTTGCAGTATCTCAGGGCATTATCACTGTATCTACTGGCATTTGAAATAATGTGGCAAAAAGAAGAAAAATGAAAGAGAAATTTATATTAAAAAATGCCTTCTTATCTAGCAGAAAACATTAGTAAAACATTTTTACACTTACAGTGAGAGAAAAAAACTTGAAATAGATTCACCACCAATGGCAAACGCTTCCTGAATTAGAATACAGCACATACGAGCAATCTTGACCAAGCAAAATAGCAATAGATGCATAGTAATTATGTTACAGCAATGTAGATATTACTTAGGAATGTAGAACTTGGAGTGCATCTATGGGGGCTGGAGGAGACACAACACTGAAATCCAAGTGATTGCATATGCATGTGAACACATGCATGTGCACAGCCACACACAGACACGCGTGCTCTAGCATTTGCAAGAAATACCCTGCATTTTTCATGCATGTCACACAAAGAGATAGGGTAGACTATTACTTTCAGTTAAGACGCCTACAAAGAATACAATAGCAGTTTAAAAATCATAAGTGTTGCCTGCTAAGTAAATAAAAGAACATTCTATAGGAATAAAATATTTGTAATTGTGTTTTAAAATGTTTGCAAATAATTAAGTATTGCACACCTCATTTTGTCATCTGTCTGTTTTACTGTAATTCATTTGGGCCATATTTTTTCTTCATTACTTTTAAGCTCCTCAGCTCATTAATTTGCTATCCAATTATATCTAATTACTCCTTCACAGCAGTATACCTAATTTTCAAGAACTAGCAAATTTGTACTGTCAAATGTTCTGAGAATGTGTTCAATACAGAAAATTGTTTCACTTTGTTTAAACCCCATCACATTAATTTGGCAAAAACCTGGACCAGCATTTTCTAATCTAGAAATATAATATTATTATTTTAAGACCCTCTTCTCATTGTCTTAAGGCCCTATTTTACTTTATGGAAAGTAAGTAAACAATAGGACATTTATCCTTGATTAGAATGAACAAATGTTTTACCAGAGTCTATTCAAAGTTAAGAGCATAAGTAGCTGACCTATCTGAGAAGCAAGCTCAAACCAACATCTGTTCTCTGCTATCTCTTTTATATCTAAGAAGAAAACATACTTACTGTACCTGGCACTTTCAAGATTTGCATTGTCTTTGTTTCTGGGCTGTTACACATTTTTTCCAATTTCTTTTATTTCTTCTTAGTCTAAAGGAGGGCTAGGATGGCTTTCAACTTACATCAATGTTGCTGGTTTGGCCCCAGAGAGAGATATACATTTAGGTGATTTATTGAGTCGAAACTCATTTACTTAAATCTTGTTCTGAGGAGGGAGGGAACTCCTTTAAATAGAAATTTGGTAGTATGTGCATCTTTGGTAAGTGTACTCTGTAAAGTTACAGAAAATGCTTCTATTGTAACAAAATCTACACCAACTTTGTATTCAACTGTGCTGTCAGACCTAGGGACAATTCTTCACAGCCCACACGTTGATCATGAACTTGCAAATCCTAAAATCTTCATTTACTTCACAGAGAGCAGAGTGAATATGCAAGCCATTTTTTTCCATTGGAAGACAGAGCACAATTCTTGCATGAGTTTGTCTGATGAGGACAGCAAAATTTTGTCATCTCTACTTCCTTAAAGGAGGTTTACATCTTGTAAGCCTATAGAGGTACACATTGGTGTCTGCAGCTGGTTGAAATCTGGAGGGAAGGTGAGTTCAAAGACTTACATTCACTGAGTTTTGAAGGTTGTGCTACCCCGTATCAAATCTTTGAAGTAAGAGAAAGGGAATTTTCAGTTGTGCCATCTTGATGTAGTTTCTAAATTAGATTTTTATAGTTAGGCTTTATTTCTATTATGTGAAAAAAAAAAATGTAATGGTTTGCATCTAGAAGTCCAGAAATAAAGGACATAACCCACTGTCAGCTACAGCAATGCAGCCCCATTAGAACTGCAGAATAATAGAATTGCAGCAGTTAGTGGGAAGCAAGAGGGCTTTCTGATCCCTATACTTTGACATTTCAGCTGGAAGCCCAAAGAAAGATGTCCAGAAAGACCTCACAGTTAAATCAAGCTCCATTTGACATACCTCCTAGCAGGATCTTGGGTAAGGGATAAACTATCTCATATAGATATTGTCTTTCACAAAATGTGGATAGATGATTAAATCAGTACTTAAGAATGGAATTTTCCCAGCTGTATCTGAAAGAGTATTAGCCTTCCTTTTGGTCAGCTAGGCTGTTGGTTTGTTTTCAAGCAGAATATGCATACATTAGCCCAGTAAAAGACAAAAATTTGAGATAATTTATTGGAAAGTCCTTCAGAAAGCTTACTATTCAAACATCTTTATGATCCAAATGGTTACAGTCACAGAATATTTTCCAAAACAGGCTTTGCCAGAGCAAGAGGCTTTCCATCTGTCTGAGGAACTGCTATCTCTAAAAATAGCAGAGGGAAAGAGAGAAACATATTATAATGGAAGTGTGTTGCTGATGGCGTCTCAGATTGGGAATACATGAAGGATTCCCTTTTATCAATTCCCATGGATTCAGAAGCAGAGATCAGACATTAGAGGAGGGTTATGGTTGTCTGAATATAGGCATTGCTACAATTTGAGCTGCTCTGCTGCTTCTCATCTGGCCACCAGCTTTTGCTCCAGAAAATCAAGTTTGCTGAAGGTCCTTGTGTTGTATTTTCCAGCCCCATACAGATACTTGAGGCACCTAAAGTGGTTTAAGAAACCCATGTTTTGGGAACTGAATCCTGCCTTAAGTGTTTATCAGCTAACATTCTGCTGTACATTTGCCATTTGAAGAACAAGGTTGCTCCTAAAAGCAAGAGAATTGTATCCTATTTCACGCATTAGACAACTTCCAAACAAGAAATCTGAAGGAATGAGGCCACTTGTGGATGTCTCCACTGAGAAAGATGTTATAGTCATTACTCTAATAATATGTTGCAGGGAGATTATGGATGGCCAGAGAACAGAAAGTCAGCAAGACGCTTTGCTAATTTATTTGTTACAGAGATCCTGCAGTCCAGGCTGTAATTAAGGCTTGGCAGGCTCCCAAGCCCATCACCATACACCCATATTGCTGCCTGTAAGACATGCAGTGGGCTTTATTAGCAGATTCTTAACAGCAGTTCAAGCTTTAGCTGCCGTTGTGGTATTTGAGTTTGGGACCCTGTTAGGAAGGGCCCTAGTCTGAATTGTCCGCCCCTTGTCAGCCACATAATAAAGTTATCTTGGTTAGGCCTGGCACAGCCAGAGCCTGTCCTGTTATTTCTACAGGTTTGTAAACCTAGTGACGTAGCCAAAGCTTCTCTTATGTTCAATGGTTCTGCTAAAATCTTTGCCTAATTTTCCTCATGGACTTCATAACTCTATGATCAAAGAACTAATACAAAAAAATATGAGACAAGGAAGAAGATCCTTCTACTCTGTATGAAGCAAGGAGAGCTGATGGTCTGTGGGAGATAGCTGGTGATTCAGAACAAGGAAAAGTTCAGGATTCCTTCTTCTTACCGTTCCCCAAGCAACATGGAAATTATCAAAAAGACAACATAATGAGAAAAACAAGATTACCAAGCAACAACCACACTTGATGACAGGTGGTGGAAGCTGTCATAAAATTATAACATATAATTATAAACATAACATTATAACCTTATAAGGTTAAGTGATTTTCACATGAGGAGTTTACCATTCTGCCTCTCAGTAGAATATGTTGAAGAGTACAACAGAACAAAGATGCTATGTCAAACAGTGGGGTAACATTTTCAATGTTCCTAGCAATAGGACAGAAAGATATTATCGTGGGAGGACTGGCTTGTAAAATGAGGGTGTTAAGTTTTATCCTTTCCAGGGGCATTGTGAGACTGCTTATTGATGATGCAAGCTGCCCAAGGATGAAATAGAGCTGCCTTCCTTCAAAAGTCTGCGTTCTTCTATAAGTTTACCAGACAAAATGGACAACGCTGCTCTGTCTTTTCAGTCCAACATAATCACTGGTAGACTGGATTAGAAGAGTGTCTGTAGGTGTTAGTAAATGAGCATTCACTGTAAGTACTGCAGTCTCTTCAGAATTTTAGAGCCCTACTGAATTAGATAGAATAATTAACTCATCTCTAAATGACTGAAAATCCTTAGGACAACATAGGGTTTTGGTTTATTCTTTTAACTCTTACTGTATGACTGCAGAGATAAACATTTTGATTCTGGACTTTTCTACAGATTTAGCGTGCAAATAGAAACAGCCACACACACATATAAAACACTTTCTTTGATGTATAGAACACCAGTGTCATTGTCTGTATGCTTTGGAAGCACTGCTTACATCTGTATTTCCTAGTGAAACAATCTATAATTTACTAATTCTGGTGACTTTTATCCTCCCAAGGAGTTTGTTTGAAGATTTTCTGTGTAAGGCAGTATAAAAACACACGGTTGCAATGGTAAATATAATACATTAACTAGCCTCTCATATTGCATTGGAGGAAAAATTAAGTCTCAGAGGTGTTTCTGGTATTTGGAATAAGAGTTCTCATCACTTTTTGACATGGAATTACTCCTCTGGGCCTCCTTTTCGGAGCATCATTTCTTATTATGGTGCAGTGGTGATGGTAAATATCCAATAGTGGGTGTATGCTCCTCTACACATGCCGGAAGGAGTTTAAGGACTGTCTTGTTAATGTCATACAGTATATCCACCACAACTCTTCTGTAGACTTATCAAGTTTCTTTCTTCCCAAAAGACAAGAAGCCATGTGTTATGTCATTTTATGGAACGAGTAAAAGAATCGAGTTTTTACAGACAGTTCATTTGACTGGGAAGAGGCTTGTGGCACTAAACAGAAACTAGAAGCATGAATTATAACAGCACTCATTTGAATGTGGAGCCTACTCAGTAAGCACTCTCAAAGCTGCAAAGCAGCACCCTAAGCCTGTGCCCCATATCTGCAAGCCTCTACTTCACATCCGTGACCAACAGGGTTCCCAAAATGAATGGTAAATTGCAGAATAGGTCTATTAAGCTATGTCAGACATGTGAGGCTATAGAATCGCAGGGAGATGATACAGCAGTGCAAACAGTTATGGTACAGGCCCAGCTGTGAAGGAGTAAGAGATGGGAGACAATTCTAGGTTATATTCAGTATGAGAGACAGGACAGCTCTGCATCTTTGATCTCTAGTGCCTCCAACAACCACACGCAGGAAGACTTTCCCATTACAATTAATCCCAGTTACTGACAGTCTGATGGCAGAGATGAGCGTTTGGAAACAAGACTCCTTCAATTTCGGGACTCCATTTCAGCTGACATGCTTAGTTGTGAAGAGGTATGAATCCAGAAAAGAATACTATGGTGCTTCCTATTACACCACAAAAAAGTGGAATCCTATATAAAAGAAAAAATAATTTTCATTGTGTGTGGGCCAGATTCTTCGCATGCATAAAATGATGTCAAATTAATCGGGGTAGGACTCCATGACTGTGTACAAGCAGAAAACCTGACTTTTAATATCCAATGACAAAAAATACAATTAATGGTGCATTGAGAAGGATGTTATTAGTAGAACACAACTTGCTGAATCCTCAAAGCTGTCTTCTAGATTAACAATCAAATGATAAATTCTCAGTACCTATGACCTTTGAGAAAATGTGAGAAGCGAAAGTATTTTTTTCTTAATTTTTTACATACTGCTTGATTTAATATCCCAACTAATATAAAATACTCTGTGGGAATTTAAACACCTGAAAATATTCAGGAAAATGGCATCAACCTTTAGAACCCTACCAGCTTATCAAAATGGATTTTATTCTTTCGAAACATAGTTTTGAATCAATATTTTTATTTGCTGTACCTTTTAGATTGAAAACTATTCCATTGCAACAATTTCCCTGTATTTATGAACATAATTTTTCATGTTATGGACACCACAATAACACAAGTCATAAAAATATTTCTAAATTTCATGAAAAAATGAACATTGATGATATACTTCAAATTACATTGGAAGTTGATAATGATTAGAACAACTGTTAATCCAGGGTGGATAAAATTCAACATGTTTCACATATGCCTCTTTGTCTTCTGAGTTGTTGATGAGTTTCTTTGGAAGAAACTCAGAGGAATTGTGTTGTTCATTGGGAATGAAGAACAGATGTGTGTAATGAGTGTCTGGGGTGAGATGGAAATCTGTGCAGCTATATATTACATCAGATTTTTTTTCCTATCATTCTCAATTAGCTTTTGGAAAGAATTGACTACAATGTCACCAGCTGCTCTTTCAACTGACTGTACAATTTTTACTAAGTAAAATGGACCCTATATAGTGGATTTTATTCCACTGTCTAGTTAAAAATTAAAGGACGGATTATAGCGAACCAAGATGCCCGTGCTTCTTCTATCCTCCTTCTCTTCTATTTTTTTAACCTCTCTTTTCCTGTTATTTTTACCAGCAACTGAACAAAAGTGAAGTACATGAAGTACATGAGCACTAATTGATGTATCTTCTCTTGGCTTTTACCTTTGAATCTCTAATTTCTTTTTCTCAAAGTCTAAATCTGTAATGAAATTACAGGACGTGGAATATATTATTCATTTTCTAGGCATTGAGCTACAAATGAGTTTGCATCAAGATGCCTACCCTAGGTTATATGAATGATTAGAGCAATCTTCCTCGGAGAGGAAATCACTTCCTTTTTTACAGTACTGTATTGAAAAAAGCTGAATTATCATACAAATCTGCTTGATTTGATATACTTTATCAGGTTTATCAAGTAGGATCTCATTTGTAAATCAGTGATGTCTTGTGTCAAAGGCAAAGTCCATGATAAATTCCTACAAATCTTTCAATTTCGTCTCAGTCAATACATCCTTGTACTTAGCTTAGCTTGAATTCTGGAGACAGGGCAAGATCTACAAAAGTTCTTTGATCTCTAACTCCTTTAGACTAAGTAAGAGTTATATCCTGTTAAAGATATATTGTAAACACAGAGGCATCTGGTAACTTCAAAAATGACCTTTAGAAAAACATATTTGCTTTTCTAATTGTTTATATTATTAAAGACATTATACCACTTTAGTATGGACAGTAAAGGTTCTGCAAGAATATATGGCATTAGGTCCAGACCAAATATATTCTAATTTAGGTTCCTTTCTCAAATAACCTGAGTTTGGACCTTTCCTCTGTAGACACATATTCTTTTATGTACCAACACAAATGGGAACACTAAAACTGTATGACACATTTATTTGTGAACTGTAGTGTCCAGTGGGTACCTAAACATAGACTTCCACTCATTCTAGCAAGGGCAAACTCAAAGTTCTGTGATGACTAAAAACTGAACAGAGCCACGCAACTGTGCTGTAAGTTGTCAAGCCAAGTCTGAACATGTGTTTGCCAGGTGCTTGGCACAGTGGGCAAGATAAAATATTTCATAGAGATTAGAAAGAAATGGTTCCTGTAGACATTAATTCCTTAATTCCTTTCTGCAGGGATGCACCATCTTTTGAAGCAGATAGTAAGAATATGCTCTATATAGGTGCACTGTTTCAAAGACACTGAAAGACAGGAAAGAGGATTTATCTAGTGCAAAACCCCTTAAGGCCCAAAGTAGCACTAAGAGGTTATAGCATTAACAATTACTCCATCTTTCCTTTAATCAGGGCAGCCAGACCTCAGCAAATATCAGCTCAGTATTTCTGTGGCAACACAGATACACATTGCATGCATCATTTATCTAAGAACTAGTGGCAGCCAAGTTTTAGTGTAAGGCTGGAAAGAACATTTATGAAAGGGCATCTAATGGCTTGAATAATGTCCTGAGTATTGAACTGAATATCAAAACTGTGATTTCCTCTAGGAGAAGTAAACCTCCTCTAGCAGGTTGAAGGAGGGATTTCTAAAATTACAGTGTGAAACAATGCAAGAAGCTTAAAAAATGTATCTAAACTAATTTAGATCACTAATAAAAACAGCTTGAATAAAGATTAGCAATTATTTCTGCTTAATTTGTTACTTTGAAATGATTTATGCTGCAGTAGATACCGACAGCCTTATTCTTCTTTATTTTTCCCTCTCTGATTAAAATAGTGAATTCTTCAGTTGTTAGGGCTGGATTTTATGACAATATGTTAATAGTCAATCACTTGCAATTTCTGCAAGTGCCTCATCTAATACAATCAATAGGTTTTTTTCCTTGTTTCAGGTGTCATCTCTATGATAATAATCTGTCTTTTATGTGGCTGTAAACTGACCATGGGTCATGAAATATAATGAGTGTATTTCACAAAGTGAACACATCATTACTCATTCTCAATATTCATTGAATGTACAAGTAAATGAAAGCAAGTTAAATTTTAGCTTCATATACAGCTAAAACTTAAATTCCATTAAAGGCACACCTGGCTACTGGTTCATATTCCATTCTTGCCCATGTTTAATTTGATTAATTGTTGAAGTTGAATTTTTCCAAATGTTATAGGATGCCAAACCACTCAAGGACCAGGATGACAAAATGTTGAGCTATCAGTTGCCTGCTAAACAGAAGCAGATTGAAAAATCTGCATAGGAAAACTTATCTGTTCCTGATGGACTACTGATTTATGTCATTAAGACTTTTCACCATCAGAAGAAACATAAGTCATTACGCTACTCCACACTGTTACTGACAACTTTATTTTATTAGGAGCTGTAGGTCTGTTTATATTTAATCATGATGTTATTCCTTCCAGTTTATGAGCAAGTGAATAGCTATTAAGAAAAAATATATTTTTTTTTTATAGCCAGGAGTATAATTAAATATCTAATAACAGAAAAAAAATTCTCAGTAAAGATACTTGTACACATGAAAAGTTCATGGCTGGGATATTCAGTATCAGTCTGAAACTCAGAATGGGAGTAATTATTGTTTTTTTCAGTAACATTTCAAGGTAAAGCAACTAAAATGGTTTGATGCTAATTCACAAAAAACTAGATTCACAAAATCACTTTTTATACCACAGTGTTCAATGAATTGTAATAAAACCCAGGAAAATCCAGGACCCTACTAGGTCTGTAAGTTTCCACAGGTTCTTCATAGGAAATGTTGTTCCATCACTTCTTGCCCTACTGGATCTTCCTATTTTTGAAACCACAGCCATCAATCCCTTTTCTCAAAATAGGCTTCAGAGATGATTCAGTCAGATAACACAATGCCTTATATTCAGTGAACCACCAGATAGAAACTGCCCTGGGAGTCAGGAGATCCAAGTTCATCTTGCTCTCTCAATGATAAGAATGTCAATGCACATCTTCCAGAAGAGCGCAAATCTAGTGTGGTTTTCTATGGTGGGTCTTTCTCAGTCCTTTCAGCTGAAACCATTTGATTTTGAAAAAATAAATATAAAGGGCAATAAAGGAACTGAGAACCTAGAGTTGAATACATCTGCCTTAGCTAAAGCATCTAAAAGTTATACATCTAAGTCTGTTGTACTCACATGAGTCTCTTTTTAGAATCAGTGAAGAGAAATAGGCACCAGAGAGCCATTTGTCTTGTGCTGCTATAGCCATATGAGACAGGTCAGACGAATCATCCTCTGGAGGTGCATGTTTCTCTCCATTGACCGTGACTGGAGCATAGGTGACTATCTCATACTTAGATGTATAAATTTTAGATGTCTAAAGTTAGATGAGCTAAATTCCAACCCCAGAGGCTAAGGCAGGATGCTAGGACATGAGGCCATGGAAAAAACAGTCGCTCCAATTATCTGGAAGAATTTTTGCAAACTAGAATGCCACTGTCCCACCCATAATGTAAGAAAAAAAAATTAAATGTCTTGGGAAAATACTTTGAAAACCTGTAAGACTAACCAGATAACCCAGTAGGGGTTAAAGATAGGAGACAGGAATGATTTCTTCTGTGAAAAAACATAATCACTCATTTGGGATACACATGAACATCTACCTTTTGTGCTGCCTATGCTATCTTCTTAAAAGGCACTCTCACCTGGTTGATGTATATTCAACTAATGAAAAACACTTCTTTTGGATAAGATTCTCCTCATCTAAGTTTTCAGTTTCTTTATGTGACACTCATAACTAGCAATTAAAAAATTAAATAGTTAATCCCATAAGACTTTCCCATTGAGCAGTTACTACTTCAGCAAATCAGCAGCCTTGTTAATGGCCACACATTAAGACATATCTTTCATTTGTTTCATTGCCAAGAAGGCAAGATCCCTTTGAATAGTCTCTTATCCTGCATCTTATAAACTTTACATCTTGTGCTTGGTGAACTAGAAAGTAGTACATTGTATGATACCAAGTTAATGAATTATATACTAAAATATGCAAATCTAGACTGGTTTGCCATGCTACCATGCACACACTGGGGTTATAATAACTGGTGTATAATGTAGGTTATTTGTATGTTTTCTGAGTTTTGTGTTCAACCAGCATTGAAATGCAGGTGATAAATCATTAACTTTGTCTGAAGTAAGTATATTTGTCATGGTTTAACCCCAGCCAGCAACTAAACACCATACAGACGCTCGCTCACTCCCCTCACAGCAGGATGGGGGAGAGAATCAGAACAGTAAAAGTGAGAAAACTTGTGGGTTGAGATAAAGACCGTTTAATAGGTAAAGCAAAAGCCGCACACGCAAGCAAAGCAAAACAAGGAATTCATTCACAACTTCCTATCAGCAGGCAGGTGTTGAGCCATCTCCAGGAAAGCAGGGCTCCATCATGCCTAACGGTTACTTGGGAAGACAAACACCATCACTCCGAACGCCCCCCCCTTCCTTGTTCTTCCCCCAGCTTTATATGCTGAGCATGACGTCATATGGTGTGGAATATCCCTTTGGTCAGTTGGGGTCAGCTGTCCC
>NW_008796110.1:5624775-5674048 GCF_000699145.1 Aptenodytes forsteri
TGTGTAAGCACTGCTCAGCAGTAACTAAAACATCCCTGTGTTATCAACACTGTTTCCAGCACAAATCCAAAACATAGCCCCATACTAGCTACTATGAAGAAAATTAACTCTATCCCAGCCAAAACCAGCACAATACTTTAAGGAGACAAAGTATAAATTACTGGATGCAACATTTTGGTTTTGGGTGAGGTATTTGTATATTCACATACTTCTCCTGTATTCACAAGTGTTCTCAATGCCAAACAGGCCAATTGCATCCATCAAATCAGAAGTATATTTAAAAACAAATTGACATACTCATCTCTGAAAATCTCATTTGTTTTCCTGCATCTAGCAATGAGTGAAGTACATTTGAGCCCCTAGATTCCAGTCTTATATAGTAATAATCGATTTTACGTTGTGAAGGATTGTGTTTGAGCAACATGTAGCACTGAATGGAAATAGTGGTTAAAGTGTTGTGATGCTGTTAACCTGCTTCATAGCATTTTGTCTTTCTTATTTGCAAGACCCGATTTACCAGCTTGCCTAGGTAAGGAAGTGTGCCATTTCCTGCTAGTTGTCTAGCTTAAAAATGAGCATGGAAAATATTGCTTGAGGATTATATAGCACAAACATCTTTTGGGTCTTCCAGGGTCCTCAGGTAGTCTATAATACTGGGCAAAATTTCCTCCTCCTTCTCTTCTTTACTACAAAGAAAGGAGTCTGAAATTTTGTAACTATTATCAATGATAACTCATCTTTTTTGAACAGCATACCTGGCTCTGGAATTCACACAACTTTCCCTCAAGGACAAAGCAGGGAAGTTTAGTAAACTTGTTAATGTGAGTCTGTTTCTTGATTAAAACAGAGAAAACTTACAGTTGCCATAGTAAGAACATTTTCTCTAAATTGCTAACAAAAATACCTTTTGCAATGTATTTTATTCTTCTTTTCTCTTATGGTCATTACCAGCATCTGCTGCCAGCTGTATGCAGTAATGTAAGCATTATCTCTGGAGCAGGCAAAAAGTTCAGACACATAATGCATGCCAAATTTTAACCAACTCTGATAAGAGTTAATTATTTATTTTTTCTAGAATGGCTTGATAAGAAAGACTAAAATAGTCTGTAGTTAATATAATGAAGCAAATATATTCTCCTGCAATTTACGTATTAATCTGCTTCTTGAAATTTGTGTCTGATTTTTAAAAGAAAAAAAAACCCTAAAACTTAAATAAGTTTTTAAACAGTCTTCAAAGGTTTTATAGTTTAGGTAATTACTTTCCGAAATAAACATAGCTTATCCATTTTCTTGGGGAAATTATAAGTCAACCTGTCATTCAGGCTGCACCTGTGGAGTAAATTGTTTGTGTTTTCTCACATTTTATTCACTTGCTTAGAATGTCTAAAAAAAGAGTATTTCATATGTGCATTACTTACAGTTTTCTCTGATTGTTTTTTCAGATTTCATTGTACTTGTCATGGATTTTAGTATTTTATCTATACATCCACAATAATGTCAGTAGAAAGCTTGAAAAGAACAGTTTTAAATATTTCAAACTTCTACCTATTTTTTTTAATTGATGGAAATTAGCTTTTCACCAGACAAAAAAAACCCAAACCAACCCAACAAACAAACCCGATTAAAATAAACAAATTAAAAGGTCATGCTATCCCACCAAAAACTATAACACACGTGAATAAAACTGGACAAACATATATATATTTCACAATGTTATGTGTTTGGTCTTCAAATTGTCCCATTTTAACTGTAGGTCAGATATTTAAAACTGTTTCTTTATTTAGCCATATTCACTTTGACATTGGCATGATTACAGTAATTAGTAGTTCACCTATTGCTTGTCATGTTGGACTAAATTTTGTTCAGTACAATTGAAGACAAACAAAGCCTACCTTTTGGCTTCATTGGCAATACAGACAAGTAAAGACACAGGCTCAAATAATGTCGCCTGTCTCAGTCAGATGAAGTTGCTGGTTGGTATATTTCCGTGAATGATCAGTCTGCAAATATTGTGGGGCCTCAGACGAGACATGTTTTATTTAATGTCCATTCTCTTCACACTGAGTCATTGTTTATTGTCTCTTTCTTTTCTTTTAGTCCTTTAAATCATTGCAATGGGGGTAACATTAAGTTAGCTTTGCTAAGTGTTAATAGATCTAGATACACAGTGAAAGCTAAAAAGATACTGTTATTCGGAAAGCCTTTTTTTTTTTTGGATGTGACCTGCTTTAAACTTCTCAGCTGACTAGCATAAAATATTGATGAGCTAGTCATGACCCTGGTACCTTGATTAGTCAGGAAGAACAGTGGGAGAAATACATTCATATGCTGTCGAGAACCAAGAGCTGCTATGGGATGACTTCTGCACCTCAGAGTGCCCACAACTGCAACTCACCAAAGAAAACCTTGGTGTCTCCAGCTAGTTTGACTCTTCCCATAAAACAGCCTCAGTACTTATGCTAAAGAAAAAAAATATTAAATTAATTCAAATGAAAAAGTTCATATTTCTCACAAATAACTTTGTAGAAAACATTGAAATCTTCAATGAGCATTAGTAAAGGCCAGACGTGAATTAAATTCATGTGATGAGTACAGATGATATTCCAGAGCTAGAATCCTGGAGAGGACATGCCTCATTTGGAGAAAGTGTTCTGCTCAGGAATATGTATTGCAAAGTTTCATATTCTACATACTAGAACAGGATGAATCACCTGCAGAAACAAGGTAGGAAACAACTGGTTTCACACAGAACAGTGGTTTTGCACGGGAGTATGTGGGAATTCTCTGGGAGTAGACACAATGTACAAGCCAACAATGTCATATGATTGCCAACAGAAATGAAACAATTATTTACTGGAATGTGTAAATAGGAGTTCATATGTAAGGTACATAAAGCCCACTCTCCTCGCTGTCAGTAGGTCTCTGCTGGTTCACGGGTTCATTTTTTTTCCAGCTCTGAATACTACCACACTTTTTTAAAAAGAAAGATAAATATACAAGAGGTTCAGAGGTAAACAGTAAGAACGGTTCAAAAAATAGAAAGGCTGGAGAGGAAAGATTATCTCAATGGATCTGGTTAGTGTGAAAAGGAGCTAACTGGAGGGAAAAACTGCCTTCAAGTGTATCAAAGACCACTGCAAAGAAGATAATAAAAAAACTGTTCCACTACAGATAAAACAAGTAATGATCTTAAACTGAGACAGAAATTCTAAGACATGAGCATAAGGGGTAAATTAAAGTTACTATAGTAGACTGACTTTTGAGCACTTGCCTCTTTGAAATCTTGATGTTCTTTTTGTATATTTAAAAAGTCATACGTATGTGCACATTTGAAAGAAAATGCATTAAGATTCATCTATTATGTTTTTACTACTCTTTTTTGGATAAATGGAAATATCTATCATTGCTCTAACAAGCATGGATTCTTCTTCTTAAAAAAGGTTCATTAATCTCATCCCCAAAATGTTGATTAGGTACTTTGAAGTGTTTCTAACTGTAACACCAATTTTCCCAAGTTCTTTGAAGGCAACCAGCTCCCCTTAGAAGGCAATTTGTATTTTTTTTTTCCCTTTGCAACAGCCCCAGAGGTGAGTGTTATCTCATAGTAACACACATTTTCTTTTGTATCTCACTGCCTAAACAAGCAAGATATTTTGTGATTAGAATTTTTTAAAAAATCTTGTTTTCCATTTTGCTTCTACATTCAGAACATATTAACCTAAGCAAGGGGATTTTTCTTCTATTTGTATTTCTCATAAAAATCTATTTGCTCTTCAGTGGCTATATGACCCTTAATTGATACCACATGAATAATATTGGAAAAATTAAAGCATATCTCATAACTCTACATGCACTACACCAGACTGTTTCAGTGGTGACAAGGTAAACAGATTTTGTGCTATAATGTACAACCCCCCCCATCACAGCCTCTAGAAGCCAATATCTCAACTTCACCATTCAGTTCCTCCCACTCCAACTCCAGGTAACACTAATTTTTATCTTATGTAACACTATTCATTGTATATTAATGTTAACTTGAATGGATTAGGCAAGATACTCGTATAATATTTCAGTGGAATATCTTGCATATATTGTTATTTGAAAGTAAGACAGGCCTTCTGCAGTCAAAGAGGTAGTACCATCAGCATTATTGCTTTGAACAGATACAGAGATAACACCAAAAGTAAGATTTTCTTTATCTCCCAGCAATAATGCTGACCACTTATAAGTAGAAAAATACATTTTCTGGTGTAATATTTTTAAATTAGAAATTCAGTAAATAGTTGGATTCTCAAATCTATGGTGATTTCACAGAAGTTTATACACTGTGCATTTAAAAACAAAATACCATGATGTCCCCTAAAATGCTTTCCAGCAGTTTCCAGTAAAAGCTTCCAGGAATGTTTCTGAGTAGTTTATTTAATGTTCATGATAAAATATGGATTAACAGTACATTTCTTTGGAAAAACTCAATCTAACAGTCTAGAATACTTATATATTTTACCTTTCCTGTGGCACTATTTAATTTTCAAATTTTAAGATATGAAAACAAGCTAAATGTCTTTCTCAAAACCTCTTTTTGCTTCATAACTGTATACATGGAGCTAAATATACAGATGTCTATTTAGTGTTAAGAAATCACTTGTCTGTAACACACAGACACAATGTTTCAGGCATGCTTTCCCCCCCATTGTCTATTCATTATTTTTTTTCAATATACATTCATTCAGGTCAGAAAATGTTGTATTTTTGGCACGGGGAAGAATTAGAATTCAGAATACACCTTGGAACTTTTAAATATCAGACTTACGTAAGCTTCAGGGCAGGAAAAAAAAACATCAGTTAGCTTTGGCTGAGGGCAGATACTTCCCTGAAGAGCGAATGAATTGTCCTTGGAAAAGCCTGTTTCTTGCCACTGACTGAAGAGTCAAACTAGGTAAACAGCTAACCCTAGATACCTTTTGGACAGAAATATTTCAGTGAGCTGAATTCCACCAGTGGGATCTTCACTTTTCAGTTTCTGACAATTAGAGGTCTTATTTGTACGACCCCAAATCTAACTGAAGTCCATATTTCATCTGAATGCTCAGTTAATTCATATTTTCTGAGTTCAGCTTTTCTTTATGAGGATACTCAAAAAAATCAAAGTCTGTGTTTTAAAGGATTGTGCTCCAGCAGTTTTCTCCACATGTTACCATCTTCCAAGTGCCACAGCAGCTACCCAGTGGTATTGTCATTTACTAAGTATTTTCACTTCTGAAATTCTGAAGCATTTTTGCAACAACTTTCTAAGGACTTGCAAGACTTCTGGGCTTTAAGCAATTTAAGTTTGGCAGTTTATTCTTTGATGAATACCTGTAAAAATTTTAAAGGAAAGTCCAAATTACAGTAAACCAAATACTGAATTATAGGATTTAAGTGTTTACAAAATTATATCCATTATGTATATACACACACCAAATACACATAACAAATCTTTCATTAACAAGATTTGTACAGAAAGCCAAAAGCACTTTAAATTTCCAAGAACAACAGCAACAAAGATCTAACTTTTCCAGTAATTCCAGCCAAGCATATCAGAAATGAATTTTTTTCTTGCTTCTTTTTTTGTGTGGGTTTTTTTTGTTTGTTTGTTCAACTTTGGTTCCTTTTGCAGGACCCTGGTGAGATACCTTCCAAACCTGCTTACAGCCCGTGGGCCTGATTTTCTTCTGATTTGCTCCTTGTTTAGTCATTTAGACATCTACAAAGTGACTTGTTCTTTGGCTTTTGCGTGGAGTCTCAGATCAAATTAGAACGAGCAAGTTGCAAAAGTGGTAGAGCCATTTGTGCACTGGGGTTTACCCCAGAGTAAATTAGCATATCCTGAATATCTGCCAGAGAGCAACAAGGCGTAAGGAAACCCAGCGACAATCAGCTACCCTTTCTTCTACAAAACACGGTATTGCACCTTGTTAAATTAGCTTCAGGAAAACTTTAACTGCCCTCTCCCCCGCCTCCAAAGAGCCTGGATCACTGGAGAACAGTAGTATACCTGTTTCATTCAGTGTTCCTGGCTGGACCTCTGTGGTAGTTCATGGCTGCTTTTAACAACCTTACCTCTGATAGTTTATTAACCTGGCTTGAATACTGTTTCATTCTGAGAGAGTAATAAAATTCCGCTGCTAATTCAAACATCAGCCTTATCTACTGTGTTACAATTTACACAGAGTTGATGACCACTCTGAAATTTTGGTGAAGGAGAAAGTTAAAAATATTTTGTCAAGATTCTGCCATTTCTCCCCATATTTGTCTCTATGTAAACTAAGTATGTTTTATTCCGTAACTTACAAGGAAGTTAAAATTGTTCTTTGCACAACTACACTGAAAGAAAGAGTAACACTGTAAGGAACCATTTTCCAATCCATGCTTAGTTCCACTAGAAATAGATGCATCTCCCTTCGGACTGCCACAACACTAACTATAAATAAAGTGTCCAAGTACAGCTTGCTTTCTTTTTTTTTTTTTCCCCTCCTCATGTTCAGAATTTATAGCCTGCCAGCTTTTATCAAGAAACTTTCTCTAGACAATATTAAATTTAGTAATAGCCTAATTAATACCATAATAAGTGGCACAAACTCAGCACTTTGTAACAATTGGGCAGGAAAAAAAGATGTCAGGACATGATTTACTTCAATGAATGAGACCAGCATGACAAGTCCAAGTCTCACAGGGAAGCCTTAAAGTACAACAGCAGAATTGCAGTATCCCTCAGATAGTCTCAGATAGGATTGTGTCATCTCTCTTCTCAACTTTCCCTTGATAGTTTTATTATTAGTAGATCATTTTAAATGGATATAAAATCACTGCACATACAATATAACCAAATGACCAATTAGATTAGAAGCCATAAAACTTTAATATAACATTCCAGTTTGAAAGGGATCAAACAGATCCTCATTAAAATTTAGTGATTAAAGTTTGAGGGAAAAGATTAAAAGAAATTAGTATCCCCCATGGCAGTCTAATTATTTTTTCCCCCACCTACAGTGGAGTAAAAAAAATAATTCATCCAGTAGATAACAAATGAGGGTGAAAAATAGAAAAAGTGAGAAATTCAGTGCCAGAATGCTAGAAATAATATGATTAAAATGAAGAGCATCAAGGGATAATATGCTTTTTATTGTAAGGAAACACTTCACATAGGATCTGAACTTGCAGGATGAACTGAGCATCTTCTGTTGACACAGGAGTTTTGGCTCACATGCATCTCAGTGGGAACTCGGGGTTTTCAGCACCACTCAAGAAGAGCTCAGAATTTGGCAGAAATAGACCCGTACTAGTGAACACTCAGGTATGAAACTTTAACATGAATAAACCTGAGTAAAAGTGAAATGTATGTTCCCCTTATACAAGATTTTTGATAGCTTTTAAACATTATTTTCAGAAGCTAAAACACCTCCACTGCCAAATGGAAGGATTAATGCAGTACACTGAACAGAAATAGCTGCCTTAGAAGCTCATTCTCTTTTCTTGCTCCATTTCACAGTGCCAGAGTAACTTTTCTGCAAGCCAAAGTTGGTGGTAGCAGCAACCAGCTCAAAAATCTAGAATTTATTTGAAAAATTACAAAACAAACTGGTTTGAGCTCCCACCCAGAGACTTTGGAAAACTGTCTTCACTGCATACACTTAAAAGTCTTCTTTTATACTTCTCCCACTTGTAATCACGAAGTTTGTTCAATATTAAAGAAACTTCTGGGCAAAAGGATTCAAATATTTTGACAGGAAAACAAAGTAACATCAATGTACCAAGAGCATGTCCAGTCTCACAGTGTTTTGGGTAAACGTTCTGCACTTCAGCTGAATAAAAGTGTCTTCACTGCATACCCTTAAAAGTCTTCTTTTATACTTCTCCCACTTGTAATCACGAAGTTTGTTCAATATTAAAGAAACTTCTGGGCAAAAGGATTCAAATATTTTGACAGGAAAACAAAGTAACATCAATGTACCAAGAGCATGTCCAGTCTCACAGTGTTTTGGGTAAACGTTCTGCACTTCAGCTGAATAAACATCCCAGCTCTGAAGAGCGCCCACCCACTTCTTCCAGCTGCAACATCAAACTAATGGTCTGTTATGGAAGTTCAACCAAGAGCCAGGGTCAAATGTTCATCTCAGGTATGTTTGTCTCCAGTCTAATGAGAACATAAATGAAAGACATGCCTTGTCTCTTCTTGACTGTCTCGAAATCTCTCTGCACTTTCACTGTACACTATCTCCTGTTACCACTCCACTATCTCTGTGCTAGTGGCAATCAGCTTATGTTTGAGTGAATCCATCCTTTTATTTAGTTTGTCTCTGATCAATCACATTGAAACTATTACATCATACAACAGAAACTGATGCATAAGTTAATATTCTTTATTACTAAATCAAACATTTTTTTTCCATCAAAGCACAGGACAAAGTTATGCAGCAAGACCTACCCCAGGCTTTATGTATGACCATATTTGCAACTTAGCTTTTATCCCTTAAACCTTCTTATCAAAGCAGGAGAACTGAAGAGTCAATAAACGATATGTGAGAAAAACTGAAAAGAACCGTCTCTTTGAACAATCCTTTCATGTGGAATATTAGTTTTATGTACGTATAATCTTCCAAAGATTTCCTAAAGCATTTTGGTAAATGCAATAGATTAACTGATATAGATTACCCAAAATTATGCATATTTACATGAAACCTCAGTCAGCATTTATGATCATATTGTTATGTTGTTTATACAGTTCAAACTCCCATGCTATCAAGATGACAGCTACCAAAACAAACCTTATACATGGTTTCTGTATTTCAAATTAGAAGCTTTCATATATGTATGTTTGTATGTTCTGTTCCCCAGTACACCCTATGCAAATAAAGACTTTCTTGTCTAGGAAAAAAAAAAATCTACTACACGTCATCATACCTACAATTCATTCATTTAAATCAAATGGGGTTTATAAGGTCCAAATAGTCCCTCGCTGATTATTTATTTTATTTTTGCACAGATAACATTTTTATCAATGGGCAGTGTCATCTTCCAATTGCAATGACAATATGACTTCTCATCCAGATTTGCAGAGTATCACCTACCACTTTGCTTAACTGTTATAAGAATAGATATAAAATGGTTCAAGGGAATGAAGGAGAACAAAAAGGATGTGGAAGACCATGTCTCGTCGTTGCTCAGTCTTGCGCTAAATCAAAACTCCATCACCTACATTTGTTCTTCGCTATTTCCCTTACTGGTGAGTCTGGTGGGCAGAGCAGCCTGATCATTGCTAACTGCTTTGTGCCACTGCTGATCACAGCACTATCAGCTCCAATCTGTGTCACAAGCACAGCTGGTGATCAGAGCTCTAACAATCGTGAAATGAGATAAGAACTCTCAGCAGACATCTCCTGTAAAACATGAAGCCCTACCAAGGAATTACATGGTTCAAGTTATCTCTTAGGGTCTAACAGACAGTCCTAATTTCCAAGTTAAAACATCCAGGATTCTGAAGGACCTGACTGATACTTTAAAGTCTACTTTCAGGGCTCAAAGGATGAGCTTGTTGTTTGAGTAACCCATTCGGGGAAGGAAAATGGCCACAACTACTGAAAAAAACAGCTGTGGCAATTCATTTCATTTCTTCTAGCAGCTTGAATTGTTTGGCACTGAGGTCCATCCTAGTATATTTTAGTCCAAGCATATTTATTTACAGGTGTGGGTTGTTTTTTTTTTTTTCATTTCTAGAATGCTGAAAAGAGCATATTTATTTACAGGTGTGGGGTTTTTTTTTTCATTTCTAGAATGCTGAAAACATGCAGGATTAAAAAATAGGCTTTATTGCTTCCTCATCAAAGGGAGAGAGCAATTAGGCAGAACGCAGGCATACCGTGAACAAAAATAGCTTCTTTGCTTGTTGACTTCCCCCATTTTCATGAAGGAAAGTACCATCCTGCTGCCAGAAAATAAAGCCAAGGCATATGCAAACTATAGGCTGGCACTGTGCACATGCCATACGCAGGTACCAGGGGTCCCAGAGTAACTACTGTGCCTCACCATGACTAAAAACCCTAGGAAAGCAAGCAGGATATAAAGACACTGATAGCATGTACCAAAGAACAGGCTCTCCAGGCAGGCTCTTTCTTACTTGATAATGTTCAAACTGAGACAGAATTTGAAGCACAGTAGACATACAGCCATGCTAGAAGCATACAGGGCTGAACTCAGCCTGGCTTAATGACTGACACTGAGACAGCTTTTCCCAAGGTGAATTAGACCTGCTTTCTCATTACACATGAATCATTTAGGCTATATTGTCTTTCAGATTACTTGCTGCTGTCAAATAAATTATATCCAGAATAGTGTATATTTATTTCTCCAAGCCTGATGGTTCCACAGCTTATTATTTTTTTATGATCTTGGTGCACCCCTGACTTTTAGTTTTCTAGAAAAAGGTAATACAAATACCTTTTTGGTGTGGAGATTTAAATGGTTATCTTCTCAGCTCACATATTTACAATTTATATGTATTTGTACAGATTAACATCTATACAAAAGTCTAGATTCATTCCCCTTGATTTTAGACGCTTACCTCGGTTGTCTAAATTATTTATTCCCAATAATAGGCACATACACATGGTACATATATACATATACCCACGGTCAGCCAAACTCCGATGACCCACTCTGACTGTTTAGGATGAAAGCTTGTTAGTAAAGAAATATATGCATATGTACATACATCTATACATATGGATCCCTCCACTATCTAGCTTTACACACTCAGTCTGTTCAGTAGCTGGCCCTGGCCCCCCTGGTCTCCCAGGTGCCTCACACACAGACACACACACACACATGCAACCATGAGTCCCTCCAGTAGTTGGTTCAGATCTATGACCCCTCCAGTGGCCAACACTCAGACCCCATGGTCTCTCCAGTACCTGGCATGGGCCCCCGGCCCTTCCAGTATCCAACTCTCAGACCTCCTGGTCTCTTCAGAATCCAGCCCAGACCTATTGGCCACTCCAATATCTGTCTGCCAAGCCTCTTATCCTACTTGCCAGCTAGTCCAGCTTGATGCACACCAGTGATGACATACTGACATACACACCTCCACATAATGTACTCGTGCTGGTCTCTCTAGTTCCTCCCACCGCAGACACACAGGCCCCTGAGACCCCTGGTCCCACTCCAGTTGCTACACTCAAATCTCCAGGCACACACATGCACACAGGACAGAGATCCCTGCAGCCGGGAAAAGAGTTAGAAATGGAGTTTAATGAGAAGACAGGTCAGACTGTGGGGATCAGGTGCAGGGCATGGCCAGACAAGCATGCTGACCAGGAGCCTGCCTATACACAACTGGTTCCTTTCAATCCCTTCTTCCCACACTTGTACCTCCCAAGTCCACCCCTCTTTCCGTGCCTTTGGTCCTTGCTCTAAACATCTCAGAATAAGTCTGGCACAATCCCAAAAGGATCTTCCTGGCATCCCATATAGAATATCATGTCCCCAGGGGCAGTAAGCCCCCTCCTCAGTCTGTAAGGTGAATGAGGGAGCCTCTCCCGCTGGCTGACTTTGGTGGGTACCACCCCAGGGCCATGGGCTGAGCCTCCCCTGGGATCGCCCGGGGAGTAGCTGCCTCAGGGGCTCCCTTTTCTCTGATGAGGTTGTTGGGGTTCCCCTGCCAGTCGTTGTTCCTCTGAGCTCCTTTGGGTTGGTGGAAATGAGCCTTTGATCACATAAACTAGCAATATGCAATCAAATTAAACATTATTTGCCATGAAACCAGCATGGATGCTCATGATTTGGTGACAAATATCTTCATTTCATTACACAGGCTACTGTATATGTCAAATCCCTATCTACCAATATCTAAGCCAAGAATCATGAATAATTATTTCTCTAATAGTTAATCTGCAGTTTTTGAGAATTAATCATTCTTTCTAGACAGCTGAAAGTAAGTATTTATAGACAAGTTAAATGGGTAAAAAAAAATATATATCTGAAGTGACAGAATATCAGGAAACAGGTAAAGTGATAAGATTAATTTAATGTAACTTATCTAAATTTTGGGCATAAAATAGATTTCTAAGAAGGATGAATGGAGGCTGTTGCCACATATGCTTAATAGCCTGTGTGCTAGGGCATGTTTTAGGTAAATGCAAGTTGAAATCTTCAAGAAGTGAATATTTCACTTCCTGAAGTGGTACGTAAGCAAGCAGGCTCTTGTAAGAACATAACCATTCAGTATATCCACTGCCAGATCTGCTTTTAAGAAAAAGGCAGGAATAGCTGCATTTTCTGTGAACTCTAATACCACTTGTTTTTGTGTGTTTCAAATGTGCTCTAAAAATTTAGCAACTTAGAGGACTAAGGTGAAAAAATATCTTATTTTTGTATGACAATTGTATTCATGAATGAATGTAAATCAAGGTACTCACAGCAACGTGCAAAGTCACAAAGTCAAACAAAGACTCTTCATGGCCATGTGCACGTCCATAAAAATTCCATAAATAGAGCAAGGACAAAACAATTATTTACTCTAATGCTCTGATGGAGTTTTAGTGACACATCCAAAGTGACTTAGAGGCTATGCCCTGAAAGAGAGGTATTCACTACACTAAAAATACCCTCAAAATAAACATTTTTGTTGGGTGGCCCTCTAGAAAGGGTGACGAGGGAGGAAATAGGCTGACAGCTACATTTGCCTCCCATTCAAGTCAGTAGTGTCACAGTGTTACTGGTAGGGCCTGAAAGCTTGCAGATCTGCTCCCTTTGCTCTGTATATTGTCTAGTTTGATGGGGGATTTTAATCAGGAATGTTTGCTAACATACCTGATTCACTTTAGAAATGTGAAAAGTAATGGACATTTATTGTGTTGCACCCAGGAAGTTATAGACAGATACACAAGAAACTGCTTAAAAATGGTTCTTGATATGCTTGTATCATACATTTATCACAGACTTGATTCTGTAAACACTATAAAACAATTAACCAAATGAAACATCTGATTTCCTTTATCTGTTTATCAACAGTTTCTGTGATGTTTGTCCTACTAACAGTATTTTAAAATAAAATGTGCTATGCTGTCTAACTTTAACCAATTAACATGCAGAGAATATTGGGCCATAAGATTGCACGGCTTACATATGGTTTATATTGTCCCAGATGCAAGAGTCCTTTTAGCAAACTATTGATCATATCTGCAAAGTTTGTTTTCCTAGTTTACATACATTAGCAAGGGGATGTCTTTACTTTTGGCCAGCATCCATTCATAAACAGCATGAGGTCACTACCACCGAATTACAGGTTTAAAGCAATACAAGTTTTTGAGGGATTTTCTATCCTAAAAAGAGGAGTAGAGAAATTAAATGAACTGGTAAAGTGACATGGCTGGGTGACTACCAAAGATATGCCTTCTCTCAGTAAGACCAAGTAATTTGCCACACAAATGGAGGATAGTAAATCTGGACCTACCTAGTGAAAGGTATCAGAGGTAATTCAGTAGACTAGCAGAGAAGAAAGTTTGGCTTCAAGCCAGAAGCACTGGTTTGAAACTATAAGAAAACGTGGCAGGAACAAGGTAGCTTTTTCAAAGGAAAATCATACTTACCAAATTTTGTGTATTCTTGAGCACGTCAGCAAGCAAGGAAGAACTGTCAGACATAGTACATTTTGTTTTCAAAAGGCCTGAGCTATGTCTTCACTGGAGGTTATTTGGAAAGTAAGTAGCCCCAAGTTTTGATGTTTCAAAATTATCTTATGAATGAGGATGAACTATAAAGGTAAAAGTAACAGTTATTATGTACACGATTGACAATTAACTGCACTTTTCATATCTTTGTGTGTTTGTATATTCAGTGTGCGGTTACCACTATAATCATAGACATGCGGTAAAATTAATCCCATTTTCTTTGTAATCAGGCAGCTTTCTTGAATCTGTTGCTGTTTACTGTCAGAAACCTACATACACCTGTCAAGAGGCAGAATTTTGCTTCCATGGAACACGTTGACACAGTTCATTTATTTCAGGCTACAGCAGCTGAACATCGGTTGTCATCAGTTAACATCAGTTAGGAGTTTTGGTGTGACTTTTTCCCATATCAAAAGAGACAAGACAGTTATCTGTCAAAGGGGAGATTTATTTATCAAAGTAGAACATATGATTTGGGCGACAAATTCAATACAGTACAAAGACTTACCATGTTAATCTGTAGTTTCCTTAGTGACCTGGTTTCTTTAGTTTTGGGTGATAGGGAACTTGAGGGCATTCTTCCTCCCTTCAGTTTAAGAAAAGTCCAAAGATCTGACCTGTATTACTTCTCTATTTGTAAGTCCTATTGCAGGAGTTCTGGATGCTTTTGTAGGTCCTTTTTCACTATCTAATTGCTTATCTTGTTTGCTAATTTGGTTAAATACGTGAAAAGGCATAAGTTGTTTCAATGCAAGCAGTAAAATAAAGTAACACAGAAAACCCCCTTGTTATTCCATCCTTTATTTCACATACTACCAGAGAAAAACAACAGCTGCTCCACATCTCCATTTTACCTAGCATTTTTCATGTAAATGTTTTCAGTACTTGATTTTCCATGGCTAAGAAATAAACATTTGAGCATGTAAGACTAAGTATTGGGTATATAAGTAGTTCAGACACCCTGGAAGAAAATAATTTTTCAAAATTTCTAAAAATATTTAAATGTTTCAATTTTAAGGCCTTTTTTTATCAACTGTTGATGATTTATTATTACATATGTTAGTGTCATAGAGGGAACAATACAAATCTGACACACAACAATATCAACTTGAAACACTTCAGTTGAAGCATTCAGTTGAATTCACTGAAACTGAAGTTGGAGGGTTTTTTTTTTTCATTTTGTTAACGTTGAAGTGCTTTGTTACAACACTGCTAATATTTTTGTTTCCATTTTTCATTTTTTACAAAATGCATTTTCTGGCAGGATAATTTTCTGTTAAATTCTTGTGGTGATTTCTAATATACATATAAGAAAATAATGGAATATACACACACAAATAAAAATATCTGAACAAAACAATGACTGCAGTGAAAGGAATAAGTTTATCCTGCTTTGAGGGAAATAGCTTGCTACCACATGCTGCCAGCAGGAAAAAATATTTCTTTTGTGAGACTGCATAGCAAATATTAAGTTTGCTAGATGTTTCCCTGTTAGCCCAACCAGTCTTCATTGTGTGATTTGTTACTTGGATATAAAACCAAATAATAATAAAATGCTTTAAAATACATGTACTATATTTCCTGCTGTTATAAATTATGCAGCATTTACTGTTACAAAATTGTCATGGAAATTTCACAAACCTGCTTCTGAATTTAGTTAACATTGCTGCAGAAATTAGCCCTGAAGTGCTACAGATTTCTACAACCCTGATGATAGTCTGGATGCAAATGTAATAGATGCCTTCCTTCTCCCAGCTGTTACCTTTAACCACCTGACATTATGTCAGTAATGAGAATCAGATCTGAAATAAGAACTTCTATCTCTTTCACAGAAGGATAGGAAAAGCATGATGAGAGAGTCTCAAGGCTAAGATACCAGAAAATGTTAAACTTTTTTCTTTGCTCAGTCAATTAACATACATCTATTTCAACCTTTTCTGCCTAAGGAGAACCAGCAGGATGATTAATACAATTTCTAGAGGCAGTTTGGCACTTATTCTAAGAGAAGTGACAACCTGAAGTAATTCCCTGGTCTGCTAAACCCATTATCAGACCTCTGGTGGTCGAAAACACTAGCTGCTTCAGAGTAAGGAAAAGAAGAGTTCACTTGTGGGATGTTTTAGTGATTTGCTACTGAGGCTGCACTCAATGAGCCAAGTACAGTTTAAAGAAGTTGCTCCATCAGCCCAGTTGTTTCTAGGATCAAGATGAGGTGGCATAGAATTATCTTTCCCTGATTCCATTGCACTCTGTGCCCGGTAGAGACCAACAAGAATAAAGGGCTGACAGGAATTATGTGGTGTATTGCATTAAGAAATTGTATATAATTTGGAGATTTAAAAATCAAGTGTTTTTATCTTCTCAATCAGTTCTTTTTTTTCTTTTTTTTTCTTCACAGTAACAATGGGTACAATACACAGGAATGAAAGATGCTGAGCAATGTGACCGCAATCCAGCAGTACCCTTCAGCATGTATCTCTACCGTATCTTCTTCTAGTGACAGTGTCTTCATAGAGAGAACTACTCAAAAATGGAGGTACTTTTAGAACTCAGAAGTGACTAACACAAGCCCTTCACCATGCATATGTAGTTTTTAGAGAGCAACATATATTCCTTCTCATCAGTTCTTCTCAGCTGCTTGGTAAGACATCTGCTTCTGCCACAGCATTTGATTTGTACCATAACACAGTTACCTCCTACCTTTAGTAGTTCTGTTACATCTGAAGTACCACTCTGATACTTTTTGTTGTTGTGGTGGTGTTATTTGCTGGTTTTTTTTTTTTTTTTTTTCTCCTTTTTTTAGATGTTGCACTGACCTAAATTCAAGACCTGGACTGTTTCAACACATGAATGCAGTGGAAAAGCAGGGACAAAACACAGTGAAGATGATGAGTGAGTGGGTGAAGGATGGAGTTCTCGAAAGTACTGGAAAGGCTTTGGGAGGGGTGCTAGCAGGACTTATGAGACACGTGATTCTAAGATTTTGTCAGTGTATGGTGTAATATGGGTGAAAAGGCAGTTCTCTGAAGGTGCACTAAATTTCTGCAGTGAAGTGCTGATGGAGCTCTACCAACTGCTTTTGCTGTGAAAATATTTTGGAGCAATTTAACAGAACAATGTATGCAAAGCCAGAGGATTATTGCAGTCTGTAGACTACAGGCAAAGCATACATGCTCTCTGTCAAGACAGAGATTAGCTTGCCATAAAATTATTACAGAAGGTATTCATTATTATCATATAATTCTTGGCCATAAGCCCACAGCATCTAGCTAATAAGAATTAATTGTTTAGCTATCTTTCACTTAATATATTGTATTGCTATTTGACTACACCAGCATTAATGTAATACAACAATAATTCCCAAAAGGTTTGTGCTCTTGAGTCTCTGCAAGCTTCATAGATTTTTGGGAAGACAAAAATCCTTAAAGAGATGTTCAAAATCACAGGGAATATGTAATAGCCCAAAAACCCGATCCTTGAATAATTTTCTATCTAGGCTAAACACCGTGCTCTCCTGATTTTTAATTTTTTTTTTTTTCCCTGGAGACGTTACTCAGATTTTGCTCTTCTGCCTCGTCATCTGTTTTCCTCAGACATTATTTATTTTTGAAACATGTCAAAGCTGATTGAAGTTAATCAAAACATTCATAAGTGTTGTTGTGGAATCACACAGGCAAACCAACAGGCTGTACACATTCACATCATATACCCAGGAAAGTAAATTCAAAAGGTTAATGACAACTACTGAGAACTAGTAGTTATATTCTACCAGAAACTCCATTTTCAACACATTAAATTCCATCACTTGGGCAGGAAATTTTGTCTTCTGGCTGTATGGAGTGCTGCCTATCACTTCTGGAGATGTGTTCAGTTGTATGTACTCTATGTCCCACTGCAGTTTTGGAACATACCTTGCTTGTTGAGTCCTGGGAGGGTCCTTTTCCAATAAATAAACAAACAAACATAAATAAATAGATCCATTCGATTATTTTTAAGAATTTACCATTCATTAATATGCTCAGGTTAACATGCTGTCATGTTTGATCTTGGTGGGAGGTCACTGAGTACTGCAGGTTCTGCCATATGAACTCTTATCCCTCCCTCCATTAAGGAGGAGGTGGTCTTTTGAATATGATATAGCTGGGCTTCCTTAAAGTTGGAGGGCTCACTCCACAGAAACAGAGAAACCTGCTTCTCCCATTTAATCAGCTGGAGAGCAGAAGATTATCACTTAAAATGAAAATTTTAAAATTATTCAGATGAGATTTCATGGATAGACTTGCTTTGATTTGATGCTGCATCATGTGACCTGCCAATTATAGGTGTTCTTGAAGTAGTTTTTTCATCTTATTTAACCAGAATTTGAGTCTACCACCTTATGTTATGTGATATAGACTGCTTTCCTAAGCGGAAATATCTGGTATTGAGATAGTGTCTCCCTCTTTTTCCCCCCTATAACATGTCACCAGCATCTATGCAGCCAGCCAGTCATGTATTGTTATTCTGTTAAATTTAGTTCCCTCCTTAGATCTCCCTCCAAGCTGAACACTCAATTTCCTTTCAGTGACATAGAGGCTGGAAAGACAAATAGCATATTTGTATTCTTATGCTTAGAGATTTATATGGAGATTGTGTAGATTCTTTCCAGTCAAGTATTTATCCTGTTCTATGAAATTTCTTAGGTACAAAGCTGTATTACCTGTTCTATGTCTGAATGATTCCTGCAATAGGCTTGGTTTCAGACATTTTATTTTCAGGAATACCTGTTGTGTCAAGACCTCCACCCTTTACCTGATATTCTAGCTCATTTATCTTTGGTTTTGGTGTGAAATTCTAAGTAGTGAATCTTAAGTAGAACGTACTTTATATTTTTATCATCCATTAAGGCATTGTGAATGGGATTTGTCTGTTCTAATGAAGCACCAGAAGTTAGATGTCTTGAGTTTAAGGTAGGTATGTAGGCTCCCATCCCTTATGGCCAGTTTCTTTTAGTCAGCAATTCAGTCAAATCAATTAATCTCTCCATGTGTCTACTTTTCTCCATCGAGAACAGTAATTAGCTTACAACATTAGTGTATGTTTAACTTGTATGCATCTACAACTGGATCGGATCAATCTGTATGTACACACTCTGTGATTACACATGATGGTCACTGCTGCTTTTGTAAACATGCTCACACTAGTTCTAATATACTTGCAACAATGCAGTTATGACAAGGCATTCAACAGAAGCTGTAAAATCTTTCTGAATTTGGTCAGTTGCTGAACCGTGTGTTGTAGCATACTACATGGCTAGAAATGTCTAGTTTAAAGCTAGTCCTGTACAAATTGCAGTCATTGCAGAAATTTTCTGAGATACAGCCTGTTACACTCTCAAGGATTTACAGTTCTTCACATATCTTTTAAATTCATCCCGCTGAGTCTGAAAGAATCAAGAGCAGTATAATTTCCATGCTGATGAAAAATATCTCTCTTTAGGAGTTCAGGGAGCATTTTAGGACAGGAATTCTCTGATTAACCTGGAATTACAGCAGAGGAAGTGATTGAAACAGAGGCTCTGTCCTTTTGGTCCTGGATCTCCTTGGAGACAGTCTAAGGTGGAGATTGTTATAAATCTCCAGAGATCTTCCAGTCTGAAGTGGGTGGCTACCACTATTGAGTCTCTGACAAAAATACATCCCATCCTTTACTCAGCACTGGAGCTTTTGGAGAAGTATTAACAAGGGAAACCCTACAGAATTTTCCTGCAAACCTTTTCCCAAGTGAAACAGTGAAATACTACAGCTTTAAGTTTCTATGCCATCTCCTGCTAGAACAAACTCACTCTTTTAGAGATTAGCTCTTTTTTTTATAGTTAAGGAAGCCAGCTTTCAAGTGAAATGTGGTTTAGGAAAAGAATAGGCTTCTATTTGTCTTTATAGTAGAATGAAATAACCCTGAAATTTAATTGCAAGTACTTCAGACACCACTCATACAAATATAGAGACATATATGTATAGACATACTGTATTTGCAGTCTTGTTTTCACTTTCTGTGTAATAGTAATAATAATAATAATTTTGTACTTACTAAGCTCCATTTATCTGGTGACCTCAAAGAGTTTTGAAAATATCACTTTAAGTAGCCCACTAGAGTTCTCTATATAATATTATAACACTTTAAAAACATAATTATGCTGAAGGAAATATAATAACTGTGAATTTTATTTATTAGGAAGGGAAAGGTAGTTTATAATAAAACCAATTAATATGTGTGAGGTTAGATATGGTAATTGCACCTGGAGCTGAATGCACTATAAACACTACAATGACTATACAACTACAACCCTGCTAATAAACCTTGGTTTCCACATGCCAAAAAAGAGCTCTGTTAAATCTTCCACAGTAATTCCTTCCTACTTAATCCAGATTTCAGTTGCGGCATACAGAGGTCAAGAAATACAGTAGTGGACTGAGTCATTATACCATTTTAGACAAATTGTCCATTCTAACACTATTGAGAGAATTGCATGTATTATTTTTAATACAAAACACACATATATAGAAAAATATTGATTCAGTTTTTAAATCATTAATGCTTTCTCATATTTGAATGTAATAATTAAATCTAATATGCTATAAATTTTTAAGCAGCTTAAATAGCCCTGTCTATTTTATAGATTTTACAATTACTGAAACAGTTGCCATTAGCAACAGATCTCATGTAAAACTATAACAACCTCCTTATAAGCATTAAGAAACTAAATTCAATTGAAATCCCAGCAAAAAGTCTTGAATCTTTGACATGTCTTCTAGTGTGGTAATTATTATATTTTTTTCCATACACTCAGAACTATGAAATAAATTACAAATTCTGAAATAAATTTATAGATATGCAACTTTTCATTCATAATGTGAATGCATATGTCTGAAGATGGTGAAACCTCATTTGCCATGTTCAGCCAGAGAGGCGCATTCTGCAGAAATGTATATAGTTAATAAAATGAGTGTGTGAAGGGCAAAAGGAATTTCATCAATGCTTCATTCTATGCTGAAATGCGTAGGAAATGAGAGAACTTTGATAAGAAGTCAGAATTTTGGCCAGACTCAGTATCTTGCCTATCTCCCTGTGTTTCAGTAATCCATACTTGTCATTACCGAGGAGCAAAGGTGGGGAAGGAGGTAAACTTTCTTTTTGTGGCACCAAGAGAGGGCAGCCCCTGCCTATATTCTGCTAAGAAGGGTTCTGCTGAGAGTGGCTGTTCACAGCCCCCCCTGGCCTGCCACTCTAGTTGGAGTATCCAGCATAGAGATCTTGCTCTTTCCTTCCTTTTCCAGGCCCGCTTCCAACAGCGGTCTAGCAATCCTGAAGACTGCAGAGGGCAATGCAGTAAAATCGCCTATAGTGACTTTAAATTCTCTCTCTCCTGGGTAATGGTCAGTTTGACTATTTTGCTGCCATCATAAAAAAGCCACAGTGAGGCTGGAACTGAGCGCCTTGCTCTTTGTGATGCTTTGCTTCCTGCAAATTCTAGCATACCTTTTACTGCTTTCATTAACCTTCTCTGAAATTCTAGTATTAAATCTTTTGAAGTGATCCTATGAATGTGGGACTCAGCACCTACCCAGCTCATAGCATTGCTTCATATAACAGGATTATGGTATTTATATGCCATTTTTCAATCCCTGAAATTCATCCAAGCAACCTGTTTGCTGCAATGCACCAAGAAGCTATCTTCATTGAACAACAACCACTTAGATTCTTCTTAAGAGGCGTCAAAGTTCAATGCTAAGGTCTTTGCACTGCTGATTGAGTAGAAAGAGAACCCTTAACTCCTGACAAGGAAATCAAGGGGCTTTATTCTCTCATGAGCACTCAAACGCTCATTGAATCAGGACGTCAGAGCCTTTGAGAACGCACAAGAAATTCAGACAATTTTTTGCAAGTATGCTTTAGCTTACATTTAACCAAATTGAATTCTGTCTGCCCTCATGCACTACCTACATTAAGCACTTCTAAAAAATTAATTTAAAGTCCTTTCTCTTGCATATCCTTTCAGAGTGGGAAAAAATGACATGAGAAAGTGAAGATGATGAGAAAGGTTTAAAATGAAGCAAAAGAAAATATGGCAAAGTACAGCCGTTTGACAGGTGAAAAGGCCCTCATTAGAAAATGGACTGAGCCTAGCTAACTGCAGCTAACTAGCAGATCCTGGCTTTTGCTCGTATGAACATAGCTGTGGCCACACTAATTCAGACCAGCAGATCATACAGACCTGTTTACTGACACTAGCACTACCTGCCATTCCTGAACCATGTGCAGAAAACACCCCAGACAGCATCTATGGAAAAGCCCTCTTACATCAAAGATTCCCTTTATTATCCAATGCTAGAAAATGGCTCATACCTTAAATCAAAAGGAATTCTAGTCCTTCCAAAGTGCTTTTTTTTTCCTCTGTTTTATTTTGGTTTAGATATTTCACTTTAATATATCTCTTCTTAACTCAGCTAACCATAAAAGTCTATCCCTTTTTCAAATCCTCTTGAGGTCATGGGGTCTAATTCACAAAAGTGCTAAAATGCCTTAAAATAATGATGTCTAATATCTACTGAAATGCTCAAAAGCCACCCAACTGTTTGATTTAAATACCAGAGCTCACCCCCATGGCTGCTGATTGAGCATTCAAGCTGGGTGTTCATGTTGACAAGAGAAAACCCTTAAAAAACTGGGGATCCCTCATGCCAGAGCACACCCAGAGTGCTGGTGTATTGCCAGATACACCGGGATGTCTCACGGGCAGTCTGTGTATTTTCTGTGTCTCTGCAAGGTAGATTGGAGGCAGATAGGTAGCATAAGACACCGCATGTAAAGTTGTTTTCCGGAGATCATACTTCAGAAGAGTATAAAAAAAGCCAGTGGGGATTTACTACATAATCTTCATGTTCCTTATGCAAGTCCTGTTGGAATGGAGCTGCATTTTTAAGCACCTAACTGCTTTATTAACTGTCGCCCTTACTCTTGCTGATATTGGGGGTAATGAGTATTGCAGGCTAATTATATGTTGTGGAAAATAATGATGTTTTTTATTTTCCCATCATTCAGTTTTACTCAGTATCCTTTTGTATTTGTGTAATAAGAATAGGTGAAGAGGAATTAATGAAGTGTCTTTTCTGTACCTTTAACTGTTTCCTATGTTGTCACTCTCAAGTCCTCAAAGGCAGTCCTAAATATTTCTACATGTTTTGCTTCATTGTGCTTGCTCACCTTGCACGACACAGTCAATTAAA
Source organism: Aptenodytes forsteri (assembly GCF_000699145.1). NCBI lineage: Eukaryota > Metazoa > Chordata > Aves > Sphenisciformes > Spheniscidae > Aptenodytes > Aptenodytes forsteri. The sequence goes on from NW_008796110.1 coordinate 5,647,745, forward strand.
AATACATTGCCAAGGACTGTTGAGCTGATGTGTAGCTGAGTTCATCACACACTTCCTGGATTGCCAGGAATCTGTTTCTGGGCCCTTCATTTGGCTACCAGCATATTTTGGGAAACAAAGGCTGTTTACTTGGTTTTAAAGAATATGACTTTTAGGTACAAACTCACATTATTTTGTTTGGCTGTATGTTTTTTTCTGGCAAAAAAAACTTCCCTTCCTTTCAGTTTCCTCTAGCTTTATGTCAGATTCATGGTGCAGAGAACTGAACAAAGGAGTCATGCTGGAGAATACTGATTTTTCATAACTTCAGCTAGAGCCATGTTTTACAACTTTCTCATTTAAATTATGAATTAAAATTAATAAATTATGAGAAAATTGGCCTTATGTGATATGACATGCAAACCTATGCAGAATAGTGCACCAAGATTTTTAAACTGCTTTTTAATCCCATCAATCAAAACTATGCAATAGCAAGTAGATAAAGGCTGGATTTTCACAGCTTCTTAGACTCCCAGAGGCCATGCAGATGATTTTCTCTTCAAGAAGTATTTGCTGCTCATGCCTCTGCTTATATACTGCTCTCCCCCACCAGTACCGCAGAAATGCAGATGAGGTGAGAATGCAAAGCAACCGGTGAAATGCCCCTGTTCTGCACCAGTCCTACTGCCGCTCATACTTCATTAGTGAAACACATTAAAACTGTCCAGGAATAATCTCATCTTCTACAGGGTCAGAGCTGAACCAGGGTTTATGATTGCCATCCTTGCTGCACACAGGATATGTTCAGAAAAGAATCTGGGCAATAAAATGGCCTAGAGCTTTCACTGCTGTAAATTTGTCTGCCTCCATTGAAATCAATGGACCTGGGAAAATTCATATTTGGTGAGGGACTGGTATACACAGTTTCTGGGCATGATTCTCTCTTGCCTATAACTAGTGCTTCTCGTTATGGCTATGCAAAGTAAATGCAAACCCTGCCATTCTGCACTGGTTGTGCTTTATGCCTGCTATTTTCAATTACTGCTTATCCTTTCATCCTGCAGCTAGCGGACCGTGAAAAAGTTTCAGTCGTGTATGTATATCATGTGGTTGCTAGGCCTTTTAGGGCAGAGTAGTTGCAAGAACCTCTTAATATTACAGGTCTAAGTGACCGTAAACAACTTGTAGCTTCTATGAATAAACCTACATCTTCCAAGGATAAGTAAGCTATATTCTTATATTAGATTCCACATATAAGGAGACTGACTGAACAGATTAGAGAAAAATCTAAAATAATGCTTGCTGTGTAATAGAATAGATGAACAGTGGCTCTGAAGTCCAGATTTTAAATAGTCCTATTGGTAAATTAATAGAACTGTGTTTGTTTGGATACTCTCTCATTGATATACAAAAGCTTCTGATCTAAGACTGAACAATGATACTGAACAAAAAATGTGATTCAAAGGAAAAAGATGTTTGTTTCCAATATTCTTTCTTCTTAGGACAAGAAAGGCCTGATCTAGCCTTTTGAACTAAGATGTGAGGCTGTAAAAATCAGACTGAAAATTACTAAGTATAGTAAATATTGTACTGCAGCAACTTTCATGTGAAGTGGGAGACACTAAAGTTACTTCATGCTTTTTGCAGGCTACCTCCAATCCCAGGACTGAAACTTGCTGGAACTGATGAGGTGATATATTCAATGAGGAATGTGATAATGCATTTTTAGATACCCTCACATACGTCACGGCAGATAGAGCTGTTCCTTCACATAACTGCATTCTTTCCTTTTAGCTATGGTTCTGACTTGTCCATTCTGTCTGGCTTTTTTTTTTTTTATTTCTGTGGAAGTGTCTCAGTCTTCCAAGGGGCATTACTGAATTATTATTGCAGTCCAAAAGATATTTTAGTAATATATGTAATGAATTTTGCATTAAAAAAGAACCCATTTAAATATCTTAATATAGTCATTGGGTACCATTACGTCTCCAAAATGGTTATATCTATCTGAACTGATGCCCATTTTTTAAGTCTCTCTGGTAGCAGATTATTTAGTGATTCTGTAATATAGAAGTCTTTTAGAACATGAAACTTTCCCTTTTCCCTTTTCCTTTCCCTACTAAAGAAATAACAAGGAGCTTCTTATGAATTACTCACAGCTCAAAAAGAAATGACAGAAGGAGGAACCCATCTTCAGTGTGGCCTAAGGAATCCTGAGGAGTGGGAAGCTTTCAGAGCCGCATCCAACTTGAAATCATGTAATCTTGTCTTTTCAGCACGGGCTTGAAAGTCGATATAAAGAAACATTGTAACCTGTTCTGAGTTTAAAAAACAAATTCAATTAACCCAATGTAAAGGAACTGAAAAAAAAAAAAAAAAGATTTGAGCATTGTTTCTGTTGGTCTGTTATAATAAAAATACAGCAGTCCCAGCATGATGAAGGATACCAATTACAAAATATCATCCTTGAGGTCTTGGTTAATGAAGAAGGGAAACTGAGGTAATGACAGGATCAAACAGAAGAGCTGGTGAGCCTCTTTAAATTATCCTGGTTGTATATTCACATGCTTCCAGCTGAACTGTCTTCAACTGCTATTTAAATAAATTAGCAGGATTACGTTCTTGTATCCCTGTGTCACTAGATACAGGGATAGACTTAAACCTCATCAGTAATGAAAGGTTTGCAATACAATAATTCTCTGATATCCTGTCATTGCTAGGTATCAACAAGCTGAAGTACTGGTTTATTTTCATAACTCAAATAAATAATTTATTTGGGATGACTTGATAACAAAGGGGTGGTTAAGAATCTGTGTGACCTGATAACAGCACAACAGATTTTTGATGGTACCTAAATGTGGAAATCAGGGCTTTGATACTCTACTTATCTTAAGAATTCTAACAAAAGGGTGTTATTGGCCATGCTTCTTTGAAATTGATAACACTTTTGCAAAACTTTTCCTTCCCATAGTCTAACCAAAAATGCAATTTCTCTGGAAACACTATTGCTGTAGGCTTGAGCTTTGGTCAGTTGATATTAATTTAGCTCTAAATATAACTATTATTTGAAAATCTCATTTTGGTGCGTATAAACATAAGGCTGTAAGGCTGTCATAGGAGACCCAAATATTCTAATTCTTGAAGTCAAGAAATAGTTCCAGCTGAAGAATTGCAGATGACAATGAGTAGCCTTTAAGTAATTGGCTATTATTACCTGGCCTTGCTAGAGTAAAGTCCCAACAAAAAATTGCAAATAATGTTCAGAATCAGGTGGCTTGTTTTCCAAGGTTTGGGGCTTTTTTAATCCCTGAATTCTCATTGGGAGTTTAAGTGTAGAGCTCATGGAACCAGTTACTGCAGTCAAAGGTTTCATTTCAAAAGCAGATTTTTGCTCTAAGCCAGGTGTTTTCCAGTCTTGATAAATTATCGTGAATAATGTGTTAATGAAAGCAGCTGCTGGAAAGCTATGGAAATTAGTATCTTCAGGCTCAATGACAGAAGACATTGGCACATAGTTCATGCAAAACAATGTAGACATAAATTTTGAAATATAATCATTTTGGGGATTGATCCTTTAATTAACTCTTGAATGAAATGAAGGTAATCAGCAATTCTGCTCTATTTCTAATCTTTCAAGAAGTTGGTCTTGCCAGCTGTATATTATCTGTCTACCAGCTGTCCATTCTTTGAGAATGATATACAACAGTTTCATTTCCATTTTGCTGATTAAACCTAAAGATTGATCTCAGAACATTTTCCTGGGTTTTGTTTCTTTTTGAGTAATCTTTAAGATCCCAGTTCAAGGGTGCAGATTATCATGTGGTCAAACTCCTTAAAGATGTCTAAGCACTAAACTTTGGTAGCCTGGCCCCTGTAATGATAAATACAGACTGGAGTAGGATACCAGCTTTTATGTGGAGAGCATAAGAAGAACTACAGTCTTCCAGAGAGGGTAAAAAAAGTCATAAAGCTGAAGAGCTCCTCACTAGCAGAGTAGCTAAGGTTGATAAGGTTAGAGGCATGGACTCTCACATTGTACTTTTCCCAGGGACTTTTATGCTTTATTTTACAGTGCAGGAAAATCCTTTTCTCTACCTGGGAACACTGAAAAAAAGAACATTTCTGGTTTCAACAGATGTTCTTCTTTCAAGAATAGAACAAACTCAACCTCTTTTCTTGTAACTATCTTTTCAAACTTGTGTTTACACCTTTTATTAATATACTTTAGTCCTTAGACTGTTAAATATTGGAGGTAAGGGACCCACTCAGCCTCTCTGATTGAAGCTGTTTCATGTTGTATAAAAGCATTACAGATCTTTGTTTTGGAAAGACAGAGAAAAGATACCCAAGAACTCTAGATTTGCCAGACATCTAGCTTTGATCTAGATTTCCTGGTCCAATATTAAAATGTAACCCACATTATTAAAAGCCCATTTTAGGTCAGCTCACTACATCTGTAGCCTTGCTTATGTCCAGGCAGGATAATGAAATGCATTGCTCATCAGGCTCTGTATGCTATGAAGCTTCCTGGGGTATCTGATCTAGCTTTGTTGAGAGCTCCCTCAAAGAAGGAATTTTCCTGGGTTTTGTCAATCTGTTGGGAGCAAACTTCCCAATTTTGACATTTAATTGAGATGGGGCTCATATCTTAGCTCATATAAGATGCTAAATACCCTGGAATTGTTTAACTCCCAATAGATTAATGAGAGATCATCTAAAAAAAATAGTAATATATATATATTAGAAGTTAATTTTGGTGTAGGGGGAGACTTATTCTCGAATAGTGTGGCTTCAAAATACAATTTTTAAATGTGTTTTTTGTTCAGAATGGGTTATTTCTAGCAACTGAGAATGAAATAATTTCTGTTAAATTTCAAATCTTTTCCTGCTGAACTACCATGTACCGTGTCATAATCAATCTTACAGATTTTCAGACTCCATGGTGCGTATTTGAACAGAGGAGTTACCTCCCACTAGGAGAAGACAAGGGTCTACCGTAGTTATATTTACCAGTACATTATAGATGTAGCTTCTCATCCTTGAAGAAGAGACTGTAACCATCACATCTATAAGAAAGTTCAATTACACTGCAGTATTTCACCAAAACATCCTAAAACAGAAAAAGAATACAAATGGGGATCTTAAATCTGAGCAAACACTAAGGAGGAATCTCAGGTAAAATGTAAAAAAGGTATATTCACCTTATTTTCAGTACTAGTAAAGTTTAAAAAAAAAAAAGCACAAACAAAATTATCAAAAGATATTGAAAAATCAAATTGTGTCACTGCTGAAGAGACCAAAAAATAACCTGATCAGCACGAAGCAGTTACCTAACCCATGCACAAAAGAGACAAAAGTGTATCTTGTAAGCCCTAAGGTAAATATAACACTCATCCTAAAAGCTACCTCTCTGCTTATTTTTTAGCTCTTTTCAGCATATACTCTCAAAAACTTGGTTTTTCTCCAACAGTTTTCCTTTTATTTTTTTCTTAAAATCTATTTATATTTGTTAGTTTTTCTGCTGGGGGTGGTGATTTATTCCACGTGTCAACTATGTTGAGCAAAGAAATTATGTCTAAACCCATTAATAAACAGCATTTCCTCAGTTTAAAAAACCTTACTCATTCAACATCAGCTCCAACAGCCCTGCCTCATGCCTGCTCTATCCATTTTGTTATCCTACCTGTAGTCTGTCATCTACCCAGAAGTGAATTTAACTCAGTTTTGATTCTTTTGTAGAAATTATTTGAATCTTCCTAAAATTTTAAATAAAACTGAAAACAATGCCCTGAAAATCTCAGCCCCCTAGAAAACTATGGGAATAGTAAGTCCAGATTTAAATGTAGATTTGGGGTCAATATTGTCCTTAGGTGTTTAGTTCGCATTTGTGTTATGACAATAGTGTCATAACACAAAGTGGCAGGAAAGCAGACGGAATGCATTAGCAGTCTTTTCTGTGAGGGCAGTTCTTTTGTTCTTGTTTAATGAACCTGAAGCCTTAATTGCCATTTCATCCCAAAAGGTGTTCTGTCCTCCGTCCTTCAGTGACACGATGTGGGGAAGCTTGCGCTTGACCAGCTGCCCTGCTGTACCCATTCTGAAGGCAAAGTCAATGCTTCCATTTCCTTGTTATAAGATAGATCAACTGATACCATAAAATAAAGACAAATGGATTAATAAATAGACTAGTAATACAGTACATTATTCCTATATAATGTTTTTAATCCAAGAAGATCCCAAAGTGCTTTTCTGACTGTACAGAGCAGTCACTCAATTCTGAAATACAAGTATCTCACAGGTGAAATTCAGACCCACCTTGCACCTGAAACAAGAGCTCTTTATGGAAGCCAAAATGGCTTCTTAAATTGAAAATACAGTGGGAAGTTAGATATGCATAGGTAGATTCTTCGTACCTCACAAGCATCTTCTCAGAAAACATTTCTGAGACTTACACGGTTAAACAGCATGAGGACCTAGGCTCTATCCTCATGAGGAAGAGAGGTAACACAGTGCTGCTCCTCTGCAGCACTATTGGTTTCAAATTGCCTCACAGAGAAGCATGGCAAAAGGAAGCAGAAAGAAGATTTAATATCGATATATATTAATACAGCTCTTTCTTAAATATCACTACCTCAAAGATCAGACTGTTTTTCTAACAATGATAGTTTAAGCCACTTCTTCTGGTCATCCCACCAAAGTGCACAAGTTATACAGATCTGTATCTTCCCAAGTCTGTGACGCACTGGTGAATGCAAACAGTTCTGGCCCATTACAACTTTAATGTGAATGTACCAAGAAAGAACTGACTTTTGTCAAGTGAAATTACAGATTATTGACAGTAGTAATGTACAGTCTCCTAAAAAAACCCCCAGTTTAAGTAGAAATTGAATGCAACTGAACTGCAAAAAGACCACACACACTCTTCAGGATATAGCAAAATGGAGAACCTCACAGTGTATCTGGATTATAAAGAGAAATTTGAGGACTGGGGTGGTTTTTTGTTGGATTTTATGTTTGGTTTTATTGTTATTTTGCTTTGCTATTTTTTCCTGGCTAATTTAAATGAAAAGATCATATATAACTAACACTGTGGAAAAATGAGAATGATAAAAAGATTAACCCAAGGCATGTAGTAGAAGCCCAAAAGAAGAGACTGTAAATCTTTGCATATTTTTAAACTGCATAATACAGATAAATGGAATTTTATTAAAGGTCTCTGTAAGAATCAGGAACTGCATACTGATATTAGTTATTTTGCTATTTTTTCCAGCTAATATGACTACCAGTAGGACAAAGAGGTTAAAGGGAATATAAAGACAAATAATGTTTAAGCAGATGTCAAGAAATGTTTTTTCATACAGAGAATTATTAAAGTGCAGAGCAAGCCTCCCAGGCAAGATCGCTGAGGCAAAAATTCTAAGGTCATTGAAGAAACAATTATATACCATCATGGAAATGGTATACTAAAGAAAATTAGCTTTAATAAGTCAGTCGGCTTCACTAATTTTCTCAAGGATTTTTTTTTCTCTCTAAATCATATTTATTTGTTTAAGCTTGAGGACGTGCTTTTTTTAAACTGTGAATGGAAAAACCCAGAATGAGAGCAAGAGCTGTAAAATGCAGGATATATATGATATAAAAACAGTCATTAATAGATGAGCCTCTCTTTAAGGTACCACAGGTCACACTTTGTGTACACAGTGTTGAAATAAAAGCTGATGCTATTTCCAGAGTTATGATAACATTATCTGAACACTTTTACCTCATCACCTCATTTAAACCATCGATATTAGCATACTCAGTTGTCACCCTCAGTTTTCTTCTTGTCTCTTTCTCTCTTTCTGCTGATTAAGAATCTGCTGCCACTTGTTTAATAACTATTCCAGGAAAACTGGCTGATTCTCACAACTTATCAGACTGGTGCAGAGCTCCAGTCTCTGCAGTAAAGATCATAAGGGCCATGACTGTATCTGCTATATAAACAAAGCATGCAATTGCTAGCACTGAAGATTAGAAATGGCTCCCAAATACTTTTCTTCCTATGGTAACTCTCACACCTAATAATAGGACAAAATTAAGACTAAGTGTTTAACTAATAGGTATTGTAAGTGCAGAACACATCTAATGAATTCATTATTTTAACTGGGCTGGTACATGTTGGATCAAGAAATATTTGCAATCAATATTTGCAAATATTTGGGTAAGTAGTACAGCTAGGGACAAAACATTTTATTCAGGGCATTCAGATTCCCAGAAGAAATGAAAGAATCCAAGATTTGACTGGTTTTGGAGATTCAAACAAAGGTCTTTCAACTAATTTTTGTACTGTATCAAAATACAGTCAGCAATGCCATCCACTCTATGAGTCCCATAACATTATATAAACACACTGGAAGCACTGAAAGGAATTTAAAACTTGGAAATAAATAGACCTACTAATACCCTAAACAGAATCTAGTCCATAAAGCAGAAATTTTCAAGGGAATCACTACCTTCACTGGGACTTTATTGTTACTATTGATGTTATGAAGTGGTTGTCTAAATACCCAGAAGGATAAACCCTTCAGAAATATTAGGGAAAGAGATAGCAATAGGGAAAGAAAACCATCAGAAAGAAAAGAGCAATGAAAAACCTTTTTCATTATTGTTTGTACAATTAAATACATCTTGAAAGCTTGTGTCACACTTTGAATGCCAGAAGATACCACAAAACAGAAAGCCATGCCTGGCTATCAGCTGAAGTCACAATCTTTCTGGCTAGGGAGTGCTCAAACTCAGAGCAAAGTCTTTGATCATAGGATGTGTCCCTGCTGGGAGACAAACAGCATGAAGTGCTTTTGTATTTCCCTGTGAGTATGGACCATGCTGTAGGTTACATTGACAAGTTGACAAGCACGTCAGCTTCTTTGTGCAGATGAACTTTAAATTATAGATAATTGATTGCTGTTTGACTGGACCCCTCAGCTCATTAACCAGAATAGGAAAAGACCTGTTGCTGTTTTAACTAGATGGATTCCTTCCACTGGGAATATGAATGGACTCATGATAATTGTCGCTCTTAGACAAGGCTTCCTAATGATTCTGCTCTTGGAGTAGTGCCATTAAACTGAAGCTAAAGTTTCAGAATAAGATAGACCCTTTATTTTAGAGAAACATACTGCTGATTCAAAAAGATTGACCTGATGATCCAATAGATCTTTGTCAACTTTAATGAAATGCTGTACTGATTCAGGAACATCACCAAAACCTGCATTTTAAAGGCAGGCTATTCATTCTCTGTTAAGCTTTCCTGTGCAATTGTTCAGAATAACTGAGAAAATGGCAAAAGATCCATGCCTTGAGAACAGTCTGCTTTAATCAAGGTTGAATGCGGACCTGACCAGAATAATGATGGTATTGAGCAACAGCTCAAGATCTTTCTTTAACCTCAGAAAGACAGATGGGGGTGGTTTACTCAATAGTAAAACTTTTCCTTCATTGACATAACAGATATTTTGTGGACACAGATTTCGCTTCTATTTGTACAATGATGAGGGCAGTAAGCCAGGGTAAGCTTTTAAGTCGTTGTGGCAGAACTATACTTAGTCACACCTCATCAGCTGTGTAGCAGGTAGAGCTGGATGGTCTGGAAAAAACTGCAGTACTACAATTGAACATCCTTTGCCATTGAACTAACTGTGCAGAGTTGAGAGACAGGTGCTTCTTGCACAATGACTAGCAATCTTTTTTTCCTGCTGGCAATTTATCTGAAATCAAGGTTTTCATTCGTCCTTCCTTCACAGGTGTTTCATATACATTTTGTGCAAACTGTTCAGAATTCAAAAGAAATGAAACACACTTTAGGGGTCATTAGCCTGGTTTCCTGTGTATCTGTGTCTGTCTGTGTGCCTTTCCTGAATAATTTTGAAAGATTGTTTACTTTAAGCAAATCTGGCAGAAAAGCAGAGGCCTCAACAGTATCAAATACCTACAAATCTTGTGAAAAAGGACAGCTGGCTAAATGGGTGTTTTACTCAGATTTATCTAATTAATGGCCTTGGTACAGAAAAGAGTTTATTGCTAGATTTCCCTGAGATTTGCACCAAAGGGTTCAAATGAATACCCCCACCTTGTGAAAAGATAACAAAGGAACTTCCAGCATCTTGGAGTCTGGAAAATCCAATGATCATAGAGATTCCAGCTTCATTAATTCTGATCTGAAGCACCAGCTTCTGGAGTCACACTATCTCAAAGAATACTCTGACTTATATTTTGTAAAAGTTCTATTTCTCAAGACAGTAAAAGAGAGCTTGAAAACTGCCCTGAGTGTGTCATATGATCCAAAAAGCATAAAAGCAAATAATTGGCCCTCATATTTTCACATGGTCATTTAAAAAAACAAACAACAAAAAAAAAACCACAAAAAAAATGCACAAAAGAACAAGTTTTAGGGTATTTTTAACTGCCTTACTATTTTCAAATAATTGGGGCTGACAATAATATGCTGGGTTCTTCCAAACTGTTAAATATAACATCACCTAGCTTATTTGTAAAACATTGGGTCAGAGGAGCACAATTGTGTTCTACAGTTTGTAAATGAACTGTTTACTATTATTTAAAGCTAAAAAATCAATATCTGAGCTTTGCAATAAAACATACAGCATAAACACCAAGTATAGTGTTTAGATACTTACTGATTGTAAAATCTTAACGTTCTTAAACTGCTGTTTTTGACTCATCATGAAAATGAATTTTACTGATCAAACAAATTTTAACTCTTTGCACAATATATATCTTTTTGACATAAGTGATTAATCAAAATTTCTTTGCATTCTTGCCTGGGAAAAAACAGAAAGGAGAAAGAAAACATGGTCATAGAAATTTTTCTCATTAGTCTAATGAAGTCCAAGACAAAGGTCAGATGTTATGCTAACAAGATCTTTAAACTTTCCAGTAGAAGATTTTAATTAATCTCTTTAGACCTATGACTTTAGTGACTATTGTAAACCTTTTTCTTTCAAAAAAACCCTGCTTATTCAATGACTAACTCTAGCACAGGCTTCCCAAATGAATTTGTCAAGAAGTTTTACCCAGAGCATAAATTCATCTTTCTGTGCAAACAGTTCCATTGCAGCAAATATAAGTAAGACATGATCAGCCTGTAAAGTATGGGCAAAATTTACTTGCACCCAAAAAAAAGTCATATAATAGAAATTCACAGTTTTTTATATTTTTACCTTTCTAGAATGCCTATATTTTTTCTCTATTGATAAATATATAGAATGAAAAATATTCAAGCTGTTAACAATAATTGTAGGATGGGTTTTCCTCCTTATATTCTTTAACATCAATTTAAGAGCATGATTGACCTTCAGTGCTAAATACAATTGTTGTCCTCATGCTATTTATTCAACTTGAGAAATGTTAATTAATTGGGTTACCTGCAAGATACGGATTTATGAACCTCTACTACCTATCTTTAGCAGAACATGTAGATATTGCTTAAGAACCACTTTTTCAGGAATGAATGACATTCCTATTCATTCCAATACCAAAGCAGACACAGAGTTTTCTTTAGTTAAATCTATTTCACATACGGAAACCTTTAGATTCATTGATACTGTCGGAAAAAAATAGGTCAGTGACATGTACCTGCACTCTACTGTCTCCTCCATGTTCACCAGGGGAATACCAGCCATTTCCTCTTGCCTATGCTCCAGCTGATCCCATGCTTGTTGTGTTCCTGGCTGCACAATAAGCCAGTTTCAAGTGGAGGAAAAAGAGTATTCTTATTTAGGATACATAGAAAACAGAGATTCTACATCTGAGAAGGGCCTCACATCCTGATCTCCCGGGACAAGACTCTCTTGTTTAAACTGAGGAATCTCATGCCAGTGTTGTCCCTCAAGGGGTATGTCACATGGCCTCTGTCTGCTGCTCCAGAGTTTGGTCTCCTGTACATCCAATTTCCTATGTTCCAGCCCCATGCAGATGTCTTAGATGCCCTAGGGAATGTCAAATGGCACTAAGTGTTTAGATAACAGAACCACACCCTGATTCTCCTTACACGGATTTTCTAGCTACTACGTAATTATAACAAAAATGGGATGACCACCACTGCTGAACAGGACTAAATAAAGTGGATCCTGAGAGAATGGCTGTACATTTCTCACTGATCCCCTCCACTGTCAGTAAAAGATGTTACTGACTACAGGTGCCTTAATTTAATATTCAACAAAGAAGCTAACATTGAGGACTCAAAAAAAGTGCTCAGGCACAAGTTTATTGGAAGCATATTTTAGATCATTTACTTCTAACATTTACAGAGCTACAACTATTTTAACACAAGGCCATAGTTATTCAAAAGATGAAGCAACCTTATCACTGTGAGCAGATCCTAGCAAAATTAGGCTGATGCATTTTATGTCATGAGCATAGGTCAAATGGCATTTTGCTCACAAATTCTGTCTTATCTTATTTCAGAATGAATTATCTGACATCCATACAGCTTAGACTACGTGTACTGCAATTAGGCTGAGAAATTTTTCACTCATCATTTATTCCTTAAGCATATATGATACATGCATCTTAACAGTACCTTAACATTTGTTGCTGGCTATTACAAAATTGATTACCTGTATGGAATACCATTTGAGTTTCAGCTTCTTACAGTGGGTGATCAGTCAAGTCACTGACAAGTTAGTAACTCTGTTTAGCTCTTATCATTCCTTTACTACTATGTTTTGATTGAGCATATGGCTGGTTTTATTGTTTTGACTTAGAAAAGTGGAACATGACCTGTACCTATGCAAACTTTAAGTGTCACATCTATATATGTTTACAAAATGAGGAAAATGTTAAAACTTTTCCCTATTTTCTATCTTCTCAAAGGTACCACACTGGAGTCACAGAAGCATTTATCAGCTGTACCTGGAATATGATCCCTCCAGACATCCTTACTGGGGCCTGATTCCTAAATTTCTTTCATCTATTTTTCCATCTGCATTTGGAAAATACTGCAGGGATGTTCTAGAAACATTGCAAAGCTATCAGAAGCTCACCAATATTAAGATTATATTTTCTTTTGGATTCCCAGCAATGTCAACAGAAGAGGCAGCAGCCACCTAGAAAAGTTATCCCACGTGTGAGGATGGCATCTTGGCTCCTTGGAGACAGTGGTGGTTGATTTGAAAGATGCTTGCTAATTTTCCATCTGAATTAAGCTCACTTTGTAAATGCTTTCCTCAGTAAGAAATATATCAATTTAAAGTAATTATGGAGTCAAAGGAGCAGGAAAAGAAACATATGCCTGGGTCAGACCCTCAGCTTTGCTAGGTTCCCTCAACACTGCCTTTGTGTGTGCTTCTGAACATTTACAGATGTCCTAAGATAAATCTATATTGCATCTCCAGATGTTATCACAATCTTAAAACCGAGCTAGCTTTAATATGACAATCTTGGCCAGAGTGAAACCACAGCAGCACAGGCTCCCATGTCTGGTTTATAATCCGACTTGACAGTATCATAGTAGGGCCAAGACTGATCCCAAATGATCAAATATACCTATCACCATGTCTCCCAAAAATTGTCCAGGTGGTTTGAAGAAGCGTGCAGTCATAGTAACTGAAAGGCATTAGGTAGGAGACAGTCAAAATGTATCAGTGAAATGTGGCAGAACTCTTAATACTGTTCTGGATGGCAAAACCCCTTGCAAACACCATCCTTTTGCTATTAATTATGAATTAATGATGTCTCTGACATATTTTGGCACATCATACGTCATCTCCACTTGCAGAACACACCTACCTAGAAATGGGTCTCCGGGTTTCTCCAGTGTGGAGTAAATGTTAAGAGAAGCTGCCACAGCCACCTGAGCAGCCCTCTCTCCTGCGCTAATATCACAAAATGCAAACAAGGAATGTGACTGCACTGTAGCAAACTCTAACTGCAAATTCCCCTCTGTGGGACTAGATGAATTTGCACCAATTGGAATAGCCTTGAGAACAGTTTACTCAGTCCCATAACATGACTGACCTGAGGGTCATCTACTAATCTTTCTGCTAATGCAGGATTATTCTACTCTCGATGCTGATGGTGATAGTTATAGGAGAGAGCCTTTCTGAGAGAGAAGCTTTCACTTTTTCTTTCTCTCATAGTGACTTAATTTGGAATTCCAGATTGCAAAAGTTGCCATGTTATCTTTTGAATTGTTAAAGGAAATTCTTTATGAATTAAAGAAATGTGGCAAGGCCAAAAATAAAGTTAGGGTCTTCCTCTGGCTGTAGGTGTTGGCATGTGGCTGTAGGTTGGCATGTTTAAAAAAAAAAAAGATTCTGGAGTGTTCTTTTTTTCCTTTTTAACTTCTGAGTGTATAGTGCTTAACACCATTATTAAGACATTGCTCTGAAGGTCTGTTATCACACTGCTCTTTTCTTATTCTTGTTGTTTCCCCTACAAGGATTTGATTTATTGTCATCTGAGATAAAGGCCGCACTTGTAAAAAAGAAAAAGTAAAAATTTTTTACAGTCCTGTTTATATGCAAGGTGAAACATTTAATGCAGAACCCAGCAGATCTCAGGAGAGGGCATATTTATTACAATAATATTTACAATTTTATCTGGTTCTGGAGTTTACGTTTCATCTCTTTTAAGATGCAGTCCTTGTCGTGTCATATTTATTATTCATATGTCATATCAGTTTCTGGTTCAATTTATCATTGCACCTTAAGTGGCAGGAAAAATATTCTTCCCCACACTAAGGACTAGTAGGCCTTCCACTTGAATCCTATTCAGAGTTTTGGAAGGTATATTGAGGTAAGAAGTATAGTAGTATAAATGGGGCAAAACTATAAATCATCATACCTTCAGGGTAATTTTCAAGGTCATAGATGATGTACAAGACTCTCCTTTTATCTTGTGTTCCTGTTGTATGGGGGTATTCTTGAGTACAAATATTTTACAGTATTAGAAAAACATACACACAACATGTTTGGGTATTTTATGTAGTAAGAATGTAGAGGTAGTCATGGATTTGATAAGATATGTCAACCTGAATATCAGAAACATGAAAAATATGGGAAATATAACAAATCAGTAATTTTGTGAGTTTCACATGGTTTTTACAACTGCTATAACAGAAACTGTTGTAGAGAGATTAATTATTACCTAGGGCTAACAGCACCCATGTGCAGCTATTAAATGTTGATTATTTTTTAACACAGTTCTAGATATTGCAATGTTTTGTTAATGCCTGAAAAATGAGATTTAACAAAGTAAGGAGCTGCTGCTCTTGATACTCCGCTAAATTAATGATAGTGGGGCCCTTGAAAAGCTATTAAATTTACATATAAGAACAGAATGACCATTCTACAGTACCAGTTTTTGGAGAAATTAATATTCTCTTGCTTTTATGTGCACATTAATAAATAAACACACACACACACAGACAGAGCTGTGATTTCTGAGTGGGAAAAACTGCCACCCTGCACCCCCTAACAGGTAATGCATTCTTTCTGGATCTTTCATCTTCTTGAACAATGCTCACACTTTGAAGCAACTCTGAAAAAAATAAATAATAAAGGTAATTTTCACATTTTCCACAAAATCCGTACCACATGGTCATATGTATATAATGATGGAAAACTTTACTTAAATAAGAAAGAAAGAGCAAAAAATTTATAAGGAATATCATAATAGCATGTTTGCTGAAACAAGTGATTAAATTGTTTTGAATCTGCTAGTTAATTGCTGGAGATCTTTGATCTCCAAAGCATTTTTACCTACTGAGAAAGAGCAGGAACACATAAAATTTTCCTCTATCTTACAAAGAAACTCTTTACTATTCCCTTTCCAAGGATTGTTGTTTTGTTCTGTTTTGGTTTGGTTTGGTTTGGTTTTCATAAGTATCATGGGAAATGAAGTATTTTGATGCCTACCCCCCTTTATGCTAGCTAACTTTATTGTTTAAGTTCAATGAATACTGATATTCCACTGTTGAAAGGTTTCATGTGAATGAGATGTACTCTTGTCAAATATGTTTTATTTTTAATCCCAGCTGAACAGAATTTATTGAAAGACTCAGTTATTTGAGTGAGTGCATTTTAATGGACTAAAGAGTTTTTCCATTTAACCTCTGGGCCTTTGGAACTCGTCTGACCCAAGGAATAATGAAATGAGATTTGATGTCTGGCTGACACTTTTGTATCCATCTTATAAATATGTTATAAATGGACTGTTTAGTAGTCAGTGGTCTTTATTGGTCCTGAGACTGTCTTCTTCATCTCAACAGGAGACTGGAATATGAAGATACTGATTGTACTGGGCAACTCTTTGAGAAAACAGGGAGGGGCTTTAGCTGATCATTCTAATTACTTTCTACCAAAAGACTCATATTGTCCTCAATGGTATCTTACAATATCTCTTTCATTCACTTTTTTATTCTCCTCTTGCTTCTTATTTTCTGTAACTTAATTTTAAGATCTGCAAAAAAGACACAATTTTAATTTCTACATGTATAATATACCTTTCAAAGTGGAGTTTGCACCAGTTGTCTCAATAGGAAGACAGAAAAAATAACAGTAAAGGATAGAAAACATCGCTAGAACATTCTTTTTTATATTTTAATATAAGAATTCCATTTCAAGTAATACTATTATTTCTGACTGTGAAAAGAAGATAAAATTTTCATTTGGAAGATTATGTAAATATATTTTTCAACAAGAAAAGAATTTATGTGTTGTCTCAAATATGATACTTTAAAAGTATATGGCCAGCTTCTGTCTAAACTGTTGTTCCCTGTATGTGCACACTGTGAGTTTAATGCAAAGTATTCTTCTATGTGACTCCTGCTTTTTTCATTGTGGAGAGAACATGCCTGCACTCCACAACAGAAAAAGAAAAAAGGGCTATGTGTGTTAGGAGAAAAGAATTTATGTGTTGTCTCAAATATGATACTTTAAAAGTATATGGCCAGCTTCTGTCTAAACTGTTGTTCCCTGTATGTGCACACTGTGAGTTTAATGCAAAGTATTCTTCTATGTGACTCCTGCTTTTTTCATTGTGGAGAGAACATGCCTGCACTCCACAACAGAAAAAGAAAAAAGGGCTATGTGTGTTAGGATCAAAGAAAAAAACTCTCATATATTCATATATGGAAGTGTTTCTCATCAGAAACTCCTCTGTTTTAAAAAACATGAGAAAATTGTTTGTCTTTTATTAGGTTAAAACTCTTAAATTGAAGAAAGCTGTCAGGTATGTCTTTGACATTTGTTATAGGCCCTAGCAGCCCCTCTGCACTTCATCACCCTCTGAGCCTTACCTGTCTCTACCCAGCTGCCTTCCTACCTTCTGTTCTTGTTTTCTTCACTTTATTTCCAACTCTTCCTAATCTTCTGCCTCCATCCTATGTGGCCATTCCCATGTAGCTAAAGCAATATGTATCCCAACTTCACAGCCGTATAGGACTTTGCCAAAAGCCTTTACGAAGTTTAGTGTTTGTAATGTGTGACTCCTAAATGTGCTAATTAATTTCTACAAGGAGGTGTAAGGTCAATGATAAGATTTTACGCTAGGTTAAGTTTGACAAAGTAGGAGGTACTAATATGTGTGCAAGACTGCATTGCCATATCAGAGTTGAGAAATCTTCATTTTATCCTTTGCTCTGGGTGAAGGGTGTAGATTAATGAACACCCAAAAGGCATTGTCTGAAATACAGTTTGACATAGTAGCTAAAAGATAGGATCATCAAATTTGAATGCCTTTACCTTGTCCCATCCCTCACTTTCTGCGTTCACCTTTACTGTAATTTTATTTTACTTTTAATGTGGTTATTTGTAGAAAGAGTTGGAAGCTGACACTACAACTTTCAAAGGCTGGATTCTATGACCTTGATGCATATCAGAGACATTGAGGTGCATTGGATAGGCAAGAGTACATGTGAAATAGAAAGTCTCTATCCCCTCTCTCCTGGCTACAAGAGCTTTCCCCTAACCAAGGGCATTTGGTAGTTGTTTATCCCATTGTATTAATATAACCAACATTATCACAAAAGGTTTGGTTTAAAGTATGTATTTTCAAAAGTGAAGCTTTTGTTTGCATTGAATATGAAAAGTAGCATACAACTGCAAATAAAAGTTTAAAGATTTTCTTAATTATGTAGCAAAAGGTGTCAGAAGTAAGTAAGATAGAGCAGTTAAGATCATATATGGGTGTAATCTTTTTTTTCGTTAAAACAACATTCAGAAAACTGTATTGAAATATTTAGAAATACAATAGTGCTGATGTTCCTCATCTATTAATTCAACATTTTAGTAGGCTTATTCAAAATACAGATTTAATTCCCCTGTTTCTTTGAAAACCTTTGTCAGATCCAAACTGTGACTTCAAGACCAAAATAACATAATTTAAATATCTCCAAATCTGGCCTGAAAGTCATACATAGATTAATAGAATACACAGCACTATTTTTTTAAGTGATAGCTTACAATCCCCCCAAAAAAGAGGGTCACAGAAAGGGACTGTAGCAATTATGAGGTGTTGAAAATTGTACTGATCTAAAGCAAAGGAAATTTGACCCTGTTCTCCATTATGGTTTTATAAAAATATTTGCTGTAAACTTCTTAAAGCTCACATAAATAGATGGGTTAGCAATGATGACATCTGTTTATTATTTTATCATTTGCATTTTTTTCATAATTTGCATGATTTATGTTTGTTTAATTATTGTGGTGAAGAGATCATGAAAGTGTAAAACAAGATGGATTGGTAGAGTCTCTATAAGTTAACAATATGCCAGTAATGTGCTTCATTTTCAACTGATTTCTTTGAAACTATATTGTGCAACTGAAGCCTAAGTTAACTAAGATTTTTAACTGAGGATCACAAGGTCTGACATTTCTATTCTCAGCATTCTAAAGGAAATTTAAAACATAATTAATAATGTAACAATAGCATTACTCATACAATTTTTACTCTTGTATTTTGAATATATTGACTAGTACTAGTTGCTTCCCAGAAAACAGAAATCCTAAAAAAGTTTGATCCATAAATATTCCATGATTCATTTGAATTTCTGACACAGCATTTATTTTGTCTTAACTTGCATTTTATTTCATGGGCATAGTTCCACTAAAAAGAATCCAAATGAAACAAAATCCTGTCTAGCTTTAAAATATACATCTACAAAATAAGAGTTCAAAAAATTTTCCATAGACATATATTGTTGCCAGTGATTATGCATTTGGAAATTTTGGAGACGTTTTGGTCACGTATTTCATCAACAGTTACAGGCAAAAATTTCATTTGTTAATTTATTTAAGAATCCTCAGCAACTGTTCAGCACATTGAGAGGTCTTAATAGATGACTCTTAAACTAGTTTCACAGTTCTGTGGTTCTAAATTTTTGTGTTGTGACATGCAGATAATGATGCCCCAGAGCAGATTATAAAATGTGTGTTTTCATTGTTGGGTTTTTTTTGTTTCATTCTACTCATCATTTTTAAATGCTAGAGAGATGGCTATTATATTGATTTGTATTTCAGCATCATGAAAAGGGGCTATTTAGAAAGGATTCAGCAACCATGTTTCAGAGATTAATTTGCAAAGATACACATTACTTGAATATCTAAAAATAGCGTTGCCAAGCAACAAGCTAAAATGCAAGAATGTTACTAGAAGAAACTAAAATACTTATACAGTCTAACAATATATGCAGATTAATTCTATCCTGTAAACCTGGGAGACTTTTCTGATGTCATATTTTTAGTGTGTAATTTTCAACTAACATTCATCATGATACAAGTCCTTCAAAGATCCATGTTTCTGAAATACTTGCCTTTCTACCATGATTTGAAGACATTGGAAAAATTTTTGAAACAATGCCAGTTGTGTTTAATTATTCATTATGCTACTGAACCAGTATTAGTATTCTGTAGGACTCTGGAGTAATATTGAGCAGTGGTTGTGGTGATGTTTCCAGATCTAGTTTGTTCTTTGAAGCTTATGCCTTTGTACACAGACCATTTCCTGAGGGACAGGGTGATATTGGCAGGCCAGCAGAAATGGTAATTGTGTCAAAACTGTACAGCAAATGACGAGGTGCTCTAGTGGGAGACTAAAAGAAAGTGCAGGGTTTAATTACAGTCTGCAAATCCACAAACTGTGAAGAGGGAGAAGCCTAGACTATGCATTTGGCATTGATTTGTGAGTCATTATTAACTTTCCAGTAACACTTCAATGTTACAAAAGATAAAGCTTTACATAACAAGAGCTGCACCTTTCAGTTTTGCAATCCTAGATAGTCTAACTGCTATTAAAAAGTGTCACCTAAGAAGTCAGAGGCCATTATGCAAAGCAGAATAACTACTTTCATACCTGTATAGATTTACAGTAAAGCTGAAAACAGATTTCCAGTTCACATTATAAAAATGTGTACTATAAGGATTCCAACTCTTCTGAATTTCCCTTCCTCCATAGAGCCTTTCAGTGGTGAAAGTTTAACCCTGCTGCAGCAATTTTCAGCAGAACAACCTTTCTAATAGAAAGGACCAAGTTAAATTGTAGCAGTGGTCAAACCGTACACAATGGATTACCAAGAGCCTTTACAACAACTTCCTGAAAGTTGAGAAAAGAAGCATGTACAACTGTTAATGACATAGGAATACAAATAACCTTAACGAAATGTAATACTCTTTTTGCATTCTCTGGGAGCAAAACTAACTACTGCATTACTGGTCTCTCATCACAGCCAGATCATATGGGGAGGTAAGAAAGGAAATTGAAGGACCAAAGAAGGCAGGACACATAATGTCACATTGTAGGTGAGATCCAGGGTAGGACTGGTGCAGCGAGGCCAGGCAGAGCCAAAGCAGGGTGGCTTTGTCACGGGAGAGCTCTGGAGGATGAGTGACACTCCAGCACGTGGTACTGGACATGGGTGGAGCAGCCTGGAGGCAGCGAATAG
This sequence comes from Aptenodytes forsteri, assembly GCF_000699145.1. Taxonomy (NCBI): domain Eukaryota; kingdom Metazoa; phylum Chordata; class Aves; order Sphenisciformes; family Spheniscidae; genus Aptenodytes; species Aptenodytes forsteri. The sequence continues at coordinate 5,668,662 of NW_008796110.1, forward strand.
GACTGTGGTGTGAATGTGGAGGGGATCTCTGATTATGAATCTCCTTTAGAGGAGGAACCTTCCACAGCAGCTTAAGCAGTGTACTGTAGTCATGACTAGAGGGATCATCTAAACATCATGCTATGTTTCTTTCTCTCATAAGTATTTCATTTCCATTGCTTGGAATTTAAATTTCTGCTTATAAAGGTTTACCTTGGCAGCTGTGTTTCTTTCCAAAGTTCTTTAGGTCTTTGGACAATTCAACAGGGATGTTGAATTTTGTATTCTCATCTTCTAAGGTCACCTGCCACACCACCCTGCTAGCACATCCAGCATAGAAATATATTTGTCATAAGACAACTCTTCTAGAATTTTTCTCATGTCAAGAGTAAAAAATGTTGTCTTTTATATATGTCTTTAGGAGTTTAGGTTGGGAGTGTATCAATGTCTGTATATAAATAACTATCTCACTCCTATTTACTTCCTGCAATAGCAACCCATTTGGAATTATTATTCTATTCACGATCTGGCAATGCCTATACTAGAAAACTAAGCAGTGTCTCATCTTAACCCAAGGTATAGCTTAATGAATGCATGAAATTATGTAAATACGGACTTGGTGAAGCTGGTAATAAAAAACAGAATACTGAAGCTGTAAGTAGATATTACTTTAATTTTCATAAATATCTGGTGTCAATAGCTGGTAAAAATTCAACGATAAGTTAATGGCATCAGTGCACAGTTGATTAGAAACAATTAATTAGCCAGTCTTCTCCACCTTTCTACCCATATCTTGCTCTTTCTAGCAATTCCAAAAACAAGTTATTGGCTCTGTTCGCTGAAACAACTCTGGTTTATAGCTCAAAACTGCATCCCTTCCATTATTCTGGTCAAAACTAAAAATAAAAGTCTATTGTCGTGGTTTAACCCCAGCTGGCAACTAAGCACCACACAGCTGCTCACTCCCTCCCCCTGGGGTGGGATGGGGGAGAGAACTGGAAGAGTAAAAGTGAGAAAACTCATGGGTTGAGATAAAGACAGTTTAGTAGGTAAAGCAAAAGCCACACACGCAAGCAAAGCAAAACAAGGAATTCATTCACAACTTCCCATCAGCAGGCAGGTGTTGAGCCATCTCCAGGAAAGCAGGGCTCCATCACGCCTAATGGTTACTTGGGAAGACAAACGCCATCACTCCGAACGTCCCCCCCTTTCTTCTTCCCCCAGCTTTATATGCTGAGCATGACGTCATATGGTGTGGAATATCCTTTTGGTCAGTTGGGGTCAGCTGTCCCAGCCGTGTCCCCTCCCAACTTCTTGTGCACCCCCAGCCTACTCGCTGGTGGGGTGGTGTGAGGAGCAGAAAAGGCCTTGACTGTGTGTAATCACTGCTCAGCAGTAACTAAAACGTCCCTGTGTTATCAACACTGTTTCCAGCACAAATCCAAAACACAGCCCCATACTAGCTACTACAAAGAAAATTAACTCTACCCCAGCCAAAACCAGCACATCTATAAATGTTCACAAATCTGCTTCAGTGATGTTCAAGGCAATGGAAATTCTCTAATAGCTTTCAATGTGTTTAAATAAAAACCATGTTCTTCTAAACTTTATCATAAACCAACAATAGTTTTTTGAAAATTATGGAAACTAAAGGGTAAAAGTTGGCCTTCTGGGATATGTTTCTGAATTCTGTATGCTCCATGGAGCTGTAGATCATTTGGTGGTTGGTTTGTTGTTTTTTGGTTTGGGGTTGTTGTTTTTTTTTTCATTCTTTACTGTTGTTTTCTGTTCTTAGACTGTAAGACCCTGATACTTAATAGATGCTGGCTGTGTTGGACTACTTACCTCTTGATACTGCAGGTCATATTACCTGTAGAGGAATGGACTGTAGTTAAAACACTTAACAAAGTCAATGAGCACATACTTAACTGAGGAGGTTTGGATGGTGAATTCACAGAGCAGGTTGGTATGTATCTGATGTGCTTGCATGGACATGCAAACAGTCTTGACACTTCCTGCTGACCAGCAACAATCTTTTTTTCCCGTCTTTGTTTGCCAGAGTATTTTTTCTATTTTCAACATTGTGTGTTATGAAAGGAAGAAAAAAAAAACACTTTGAAATTAGCCAGTTTTGAATCCCTATGGGAAAATGTTAACGGAAAAGTTATGGTTCCATGGAAAACAAGAATATCCACTTTTATTATGATGAGGTCAAGAATGTTTTTGCAGAGTTTTCTCCATCATCTCCCATCAACTGCCTGAATCTAGACTCAGGAGTTGCCCTATGATTTTTACTTTAGCAATAAAACAGAATTAACAGAAGAGTTCTCTTGATTTCAAAACTTATTTTAAAAAAAAATCCTATTTTTAGAAATAGGATTTCTATTTCCATTTGCTTGGATATTTTCCTAGTCAGTTCATTCTGATTCCTAAGCCGCTTGCAGCAGATGTCTGTCTAACACAACAACGCTTTCCCAGATTGGGACCAATCATTACGGTGATGTTCAGTGTATTCTACCCCCCATTTATTAGTAGAGCTGTTACAAACAATGATACAAACCCGCAGGAAGACAGGACGATGGTAGCCTGGTGACCCACCTTATCTATAATCGATGAGCTGATTGCTGTTAGCACTGAAGGCACCAGCTCAAATATTCTCAGATAATTCCTTGAATACTGTAGACACAGTATTTGCCAAAGGTAGGATATGTTAATCAAACCAATGAATGGTATGGTAATTGACTAGGCCTTCTAATTGATATCATAGTTTCCTCCGCTTCAAGGGAGGCAGTTATGTTCAAAAGAGACAGACACTTCAGAAATGTTTGTATTCTACTTCTGTTTTCTGTGGGATTATTTCTGGATAAAATCAGGCATTCAGGTTGCAGAAACAGCCAAAATAATTCTACAAATTGGCACTGACTGATCATTGAAAATATCTGCCTCATCTGTTGACTATAACAAAAGGGGATGAAAACCAAAATGATCAGCACTGCATTTCTCATTAAATACACTGCAATCCACACAAATGAATTAGGGGATATCAAAAGAGTTAGCATCAGCTAAAGAACACTATACCAACAATAACGAAAAGCAAAGAAAAAGCCATTTTTTCATTAAAATCTTTTCATTAGAAAATAAACCCCTGCTATTTCAACACTCATTTTTAAATTAAATAATAAACTTCTTTTATGGGGCTTTGAAGTCATCGGAGTCACATCTTCCAATTAAAAATCTGGCTTTACTGAAGTCTAATTCATATTTCTCTCACCAATGCACTTTCTTCCTGAGATATGTTTTATTCACCCTGGCAAACTTTTCTTTTTGCTAAACATGGTTGCATGGCAGCATGTGGGGCCAAAATGCCAAACCACAACATCTTTGTGTTTTCCCAGAGAACTGTGTAATCTAATGAGAAGCAATCCTATAATTACTTTTTCAGTAACTCAGACCTTTTCCAACTGTTTTTCAGAAAAGCTTGCAAAACGACCTCACTTTCAACAGGTTCTTCACAGTTAACAGCATACCAGAAGATGTGTGTTTGTTGTCAGTCATCAGAATAAATGTAAGTGAGGATTGCTACCTTGGAGAAGAAAATTACAATTAATTTCTGCCAGCCCTGGAAGGCTGATGGTGGTGGATGAATGTAGGTTCCCCATATCCCTTATATAATGCCAAAACTGAAAAGGAGTCATTCCAACAGCATGGATTTTACAGCCTTATCAGCGGGTGTGTGGCTGAAATGTAAGTTTATTCCCTGACCTCTTTACACTGTTGCTCCCCCTACTAGTCTTGTACTTTCTTCTTCCCCTAATAAAGATTCACAGTTTACAAACATTACTGTGCAATAGGCTATGGTTTCCCAATCTCCTCTGCTTAAGAGTCAGGATGAGGCTTGGCTGGCCCAGCCTCCTACTGTTATTCAGTGATTTACATTTAAAAGGAGTAAGCTTCATTTTGAGTTCATTCAAGTGCAAAGTCCAAAGCAAATTCAGGAACTGCAAATGTCCCCAGATATGAAAGAATCGTATCCACTGACTTTACATCAGTCAAGAACTGGTCAAGAATTTTGCACCATTCAAAGTTAACAGAAGTTCCCTAAACCAAGTTAATCCATTCTCTTAACTTCATACAGGTAATTTATAATTAATGCAATTCTGGATGTGTTTCCAGCTGATATTTTCATGCACATTTGCATAGCTTTCACTTTTTCCTTCAAGTGTAAATGTTGATTTAAGTTTGTGGGAGAGTAATTTAGAGCTGACAGTGATTCTGTGCCCCAAAGTTATTTTCATACATAGTTCATTTAATCAAGTTTGATATTCTAATATAACCTAGTTCAGGTGCCCCTAGCTATTTTATTCATTTATAAACTTCTCAAGAAGGCAGCAGAAGAACATACCAAAGATGACAGCAATTGCTTGTATTTCTCTATACTGTTTAGATGGTGTCACTTGCTTAGTTTGCAGGAAACAAAGGATCCCATTATTTTCCCCTCAATGGTTGTCTCTTTCATCTTCTCTCCTTTCTAGTGTTCTCTTCTGTCCCTTTCAAAATGTGTAGGTTAGTCCTTAAAATAACCTTAAGAGCTAGGATGGAACTGTAGGGGAAACAAGAGTTTAAAGTAATTTACAAAGGAATTAATGCAGAGCCATTTTCCCTGGCCAACTCTTATCTTCATCCAGTATGACTTTAATATTTCTCTGTTACCCTTCTTCCTTTCCTTGCTGTCATCTTCTACATGTTGTAAAAATGACTTTTGAGGAACTTTTCACATAATTAATTCATTATGATTGTCTTTAATATGCAGCACATCCAGTGCTCTTATAGCCATGATTTTTTCTGGTTTCTACATTTTATTTCTCAGTGTATTTTACCTATTTCACCATATCATTTAAATACACTTTAGTTGAATAATCCCCTTAAAATTAAATACCCTGAGTGTACTTGGGTTTACTAACTTCTGTCCAGATGTCCTGGTTTCGGCAGGGATAGAGCCCATCTGGGCTGCCACATTGTGGCAAGATATTGCTGCCCGGGTGGAGAACCTGGTTGTAAAAGTCCGTCACGTAGATGCTCACGTACCCAAGAGTTGGGCTACTGAAGAACATCAAAACAACCAGCAGGTGGATCAGGCTGCTAAGATTGAAGAGGCTCAGGTGGATCTGGACTGGCAACATAAGGGTGAATTATTTATCGCTCGGTGGGCCCATGACACCTCATGCCATCAAGGAAGAGATGCAACATACAGATGGGCTCATGATCGAGGGGTGGACTTGACCATGGACACTATAGCCCAGGTTATCCATGAATGCAAAACATGCGCTGCAATCAAGCAAGCCAAGCAGTTAAAGCCTCTTTGGTATGGAGGACGATGGCTGAAATACAAATATGGGGAGGCCTGGCAG
>NW_008796110.1:5676006-5689427 GCF_000699145.1 Aptenodytes forsteri
TTTGTGTATTATTATTATTATCATCATAATATTATCATTTTATTTCAATTATTAAACTGTTTTTATCTCAACCCACGAGTTTTTCTAACTTGTGCTCTTCCAATTCTCTCCCCCATCCCACCGGGTGGGGGGGAGTGAGCGAGCGGCTGCGTGGTGCTTAGTTGCCGACTGAGATTAAACCACGACACCAGATTATCTACTGAAGTAAATGAGAGCTTGAACAGCTGGATATTTGCAGGTCTGTACTTAGTTGTTGCTGGAATGTTTCCTTGTCTTTTCTAAATAACTTTTTTGTAGTGTCTCAGAAGCTAACAGATGCATTTCTTTTTAAAGAAGTGTAATGGTCTACATTAGTTAGTGAAACTTAAAAATAATTCTGGGAGCTATTTATCTGCTTTGAAGAGCGCTCTTATTATTAATATTATTACTTTGTCTTTGTTTACCTGTTTTGTCCTTAACAAAGCGTGCCAACTGAGTTTTTCACTTTTAAAATATACTGCTTTTCTCCCACAATGCACAAAGATGAATCAACCCAAAACCAATATAACATAACCAGTTGTTCCAAAACTGTAAATCCACTGAAAATTTTTAATTATCAAAATCTCTTAGGCAAAGGAAATGCAGTGTTTCCTGTAAATATCTTACCCTGAATTTTCTTTTCTTGTTAGATTTAGAGATAGCTAATTGCTATCTATAGCAGTAGTCAGTGTGGTTCACACATACCAAGAAAACCCTCTAATTTCTCCTTCAAAGTGTGAGACTTCCTTGTAGAAGTCATATTTGATGCATTCTGAATTACACAGTGATTGAATAAACATTGTGCATCTGAAATAGCAAGAAAGAAGAGTGACATAAAAAGCTGGATCCAATTAGGAACTCAGGGAAGAGCAGGGATAGCAAAGCTGAGCATCTAACTTCCAGGTGCCTAGTCCCCACAGTGCAGACCAGAGGTTAAATTGCCTAGAATCCCTAAAGAGGCCATAAAAGTAAACTTGAAATGGGGCAGGGGGAGCGGGGTAGAGAAGTAAATGCTTGAGTTAATGAGCTGCAAACCTCTAAGAATAGGAGTATCTCCACCACTTTCTTAAGCTCAGCTGTCTAACTTAGGCATGATGGAAGACATCTCCTTCCATTTGACATCTGTATTCTCGACTGTAATTAAAAACATTACCAAGGTTAATCTTTTCTATTTCAATGAAGTAGCAACACTTACCCTCTCATTTCAGTGGTCAAAATTCTAACACTGAGCATGGAGAATTTCACTACAGTTCCAGTTATTTCTGACAGTATTTCAACTATTTAAGTTGCTAGTAATGCTCTACTGCCAGGCAGCCCTGCAATATAATTTTCAAGCTTTTCCTTAGTTCAAAAAAGATCTGAAAACTATTTGGTGGGAGGAAAAGAAAGGCATTGAAAAGAAACCCTGTACTGGTTAGGAGAGTTGCCGAGGTGGTAGGGATTCCAAGCTCCTGTTCCTTCTTCAATTAGTCTTTCTTTTTTATTTTTTATTTTTTATCCAATGAATGTTTCATCCAAAATATATCAGATCTTTGAAGGAAGAAGGGGTGCCTAGGGCAGAATTATTACTGAAGTCCCAGCAATAGAACTACTCAGTCAAGCTGGGTTTATTGTCTCTTTCTTAGTCTTAGTATTACTGATTTTGGAATAATGCTCTCTTGAAACAGGGCTGATTCAAAAAGGGGGTGACCACATATCAATATTCTAGAAAAGTTTATATCAGGATTAGTATCTAATCCAGAAAGGCATGTCTGAATCCAAGCAGAAATCAAACCACAGTTTCCAATATCCTCAGAAGAAGTTTAACCAAAGAGCTTTTAAGTGATCACCTCTACATGAGCCTTCACCTGAGCTGTAAAACACACCAGAACTGAATTTTTCTTGAACCCCTCTGGCAGGCAGGAGCACAGTTTTTTTCAAACCCTTCAGCCTCAATCAGGCCTCTCTTAAGTTAGGTTGAGAATTGCCTGATGTATGGATTGTTAGGTCTGGGCTAGGTGCCAAACTGTTCAGTCCTCTTAGGACTTAGATAATTCTGGTATGCACACAAGCAGAACTTTATGGATCTAGAAAGCACGCATGTCAAAAATTGAAGGATCTTTGATGTTAGTAGTTAAATGACATCCAGAAAATGGAGAGAGATATTGCTAAGCCTGAAACATGAGATTTTTTTTTGATTTAACCAAAGTAAAAATGTAATCACCAAAGTCAGTCTTTGTGTGAAGTTTTTCACAGTTAGTAATATTCAACCTCTTGGAATGCCACATTACAATGTGTTTTTAGCGATCTTCCACAATCACGGCCCAATGCATATGGTTTTAAACCCTGTGTAGGCATCTAAATAATATGGATGTCTAAACAAAAGAGAAAAAATCCCGAGCAGGAGCTCTAGCTACAAATGGTAGTAAACTCTTTGAACTCTGAACACCTATCTGTTGAGAGTTTACTTTCTACTGGGCTTTGCATTCTGATGTCCATTTAGATTTTATCCTCACCAGTTAGAAAAATCTCACATTTTTATGTGTTGTATCATTCATTTAATTTTTTGGAAGTTGCAATTAAAAAGTCATTTGCAGGACAATTTAGCACTTTTATCCTATTCAGGATGATTCACCTGCCACAGAACATCAGTACTGTAGTGAAATATATTGGCTATATTTTACTCTTTTTAAGCTAAGCTTTTGTGCTGGGAGGGCTCTGATTTGCTCACAGAGTGAGTCCATGTATAAACAAAACATGACTCTTAACAGTCCCTAGCTAATAATTAAGGAGGAATTGCCATTTTACTTCAATTTTGCATGACTAGCAATCTTGGCCTAGTGTCCAGCTTCAATATCCAGCAAAGCCACTTCCTAAGTCAAACTCCTGAGGACATTCAGTTACCTAAGAGGTATGTCTCATTTAATCAGTTGTTAGTTTGGCATCCTTGAAACACAGCTCCATTAGTGCACAGGCTGTTTGTATTTGAAGCAAACACTTAGCACTTACCAGGAACCTTTGACCATGTGTCCTGACCTTGGTTTAGACTTTAATCCACAACAATGTGCACCAGATGTTTGATAGTACATGAAAGTAGCATTCATCTGAAAGTGATTAAAAGAAATACTGTAAAGGATCTAAGAATGATAAAAAATAAATTTGTTTTCATCCCAATGGAATATATGTCAATGTAACTCTGCTTGTAGACCAAAACTATTTTTAAGCAGCATTTAAAATAACTTAATTTGTTTGTTGTCACATTTTCTGATCTTTAATGGAGTCATACACTTACACAAGATACTAATTTTTCTGTCATGTTTCTGAGATTTTAATTATTTACATTCTTGTCTATCAAAGTTGATCTGTTGTTTCTTTCTGTCAGAACAAAAAAATATCATCTAAAGGGTATTTGAAATAACTAGTGTACCAGAATGCAGTGCTGTGGTTATTACAAGAGGTCAAGTTTGTAGAAGGCTTGAGTAAAACAAACTGTTACAGATAAAGAAAAGGAGTAAGCTTTGTTGTGTGAGCAGTAAGATCAAATACCCTGCCTGAAAAAGTAATAAAAAACCCCAGTGTTGGATTAATCCCCCCTTGCTGTTACTGTTTTTACAGCTCCAAAAGTTGATCTATTTTAGAGATAGCCAGGAAAATTACCTGCTGGAAGATTCACAAAAAGAATAAGAGAAATGGTTGTACACAATTTTTTGGCCTTTAATAAAAGTCTCTAAATCACATAGCATACCTTCAAGAGAGCTCACCTCTCTTATGCTTAGCTTCTCAATGTTATTTAGGCACTGTACCCGCCCTAAAATCAGTGGAACATCTGGGGCCTGAAAATAACCTATACACATGTCTCAGTATAGCCAGGCACAGTGCTGCCAAAGGACTCCTCATACTTTGCCTTGTGCTAAACCATGGATAGAGCTAAAATGCACACATTTCTGACTACTGTCCAAGCATCATGAGGATCCCAGCACACTCTGCTGGTAAAGGAAGACACAAGCCATGGGATTGTCCCTCTCTCTTCTCAGCATCCTTACAGCTTTCTCAGAATTTTTTTTTTTCTATAGCAAGACTATCCACTGTCTTCCCGCTGTGTTGGCTGATTTGTCCTTAAACTAGCCTTCAGCACCCCTCCCCAAGAGCTAAACAGTGGAGAGAGAGAGAGAGTCATCATCTTTGTGAGGTCTCAAACATGCTAATGAGGCTGCTTTTAAAAGATAGTCCGCACATGACTGTTAACACTTGCAGATGTGGGCCTCAGCTCATGTCTTGCTGTTATGGAGCAGTGGTTATACCATTACCTGGGAAGAGATCTGGATTGAAGCAATCAGAAAATGCTTCCTTGCACCAATTTCATGAATTGGTTTTTTATTTGTGTTTTTCTCTTCTCTCCTTATTCATAACTACTGTCAATATAATTTCTTAGGCATATTCTAAAATGCCTCTGTGTCTAAAAGAGGGTGATGGGTCAATCCCAGCCTGCATCTAAGCACCATCCAGCCACTTGCTCATTCCTACCCCCACAGCAACCAGAAGGGTAGGAGAGAGGATCAGAAGAGCAAACGTAAGAAAAACTTATGGGTCAAGATAAAGACAGTTTAACAAGTGAAGGAAAGAAAGCAAACAAACAAGTAATGCAAAGGCACTCACCACCTCCTGTCAGCAGATCAATGCCCAGCCAGTCTCCAAGCAACAGCTACTCTGGAAAAAGTGCACCACCATCCCCAGTTTTTATTGCTGAGCATGACATTACAGAGCATTGAATATCCCTTTGGTCAGCTGGGGTCAGCTGTTCCAGCTGTGTCCCCTCCCAGCCTCTTGCCCATCCCTAGCCTACTCCTTATGGGGGCAAAGTGTGAAAGAGGGAAGGTGTTGACGCTGTGGAAGCACTGTTGATCAATAGCTAAAATATTGGAGGATCTAGGCTTTACTGCATTCAAGTGAATTTAATGACTCCCCTTGAATTGGCCAATGACTCCTATTTCCAGAAAAGCTATGGAAATGTCTTTAGGGAATTTTTTGGTCAATTTTTCTTACTGTGTAATTTGATATTAGATATGAAGCATTTAAAACTAGAGTGGACAAAATACTGTAAACATACCTTTATGCACTGCTCTACTGCTAGCGCTAGCAGCCATTTGTCCTAATGATATGTCTAATCTTGATTTCCACTTTCTGAAGTTTTATTTACTAATCTTTTCAGGCAGGAATAGCAGAAATTGGGGCAGTGGGGTAGATGAAACACAAATAAACTTTCAATGCTAGGTATAATTTATCGTGCAATAGCAGAAGGAGGAATACATGATTTGAAATTCTTGAAGTTAGTAGAATCATTGCAATTAGAATTATTATAATGAAGATATACTAAATATTTTAAATGAGCTATCTAGAATTTTAATGATTTCTTCACATTAACAACATTCTTATGATAATTAGTCTGTACGTAAAATACTGCATAAGAGTCTATAACACCAATTTAAATTTCAAGCAGGACTTTGCAACACTTCAAAGTTGCCTTCCCTAAAAGATTAAATAATTAGAACTGTTATTTACAGGAATAAAACCACTCAGGTGTAAATGACAGTTGTGAACATAATATATTATTTGATCAAAAACATTTCAAATACAACCTAAAAAAGGAACTTTGAAAAAGACTGGTTCAGACACATAGTTGTATGACAGTAGTAAAACCAAACTTTTTAAAAGAGAATTAACAGCTTTAAAATCTAGGGCTTAAAAAAATATTATTGGAGTTCATCGGAGTCTTCAGCATTCTTAGTTATGAACTTCTGGATGCTAAGAAAGCAGAAAAAGTTTATCTGAATTATTTAACTGCCTGGATTATTTAAATAACACTTCTTCAACAGTGTTTATTTATTTTTATTTTGCAAAACTTGTTTCAAACAAGTACTGTTTCATACTAGGTTAAAAAGAAAAGCATCTCAGGCCACAGAACTTACATTTGGATTTGTAACCTGAAGCAAGTTTTTTGTACCGATCCAATTACAACAAAGCTGCATTTTAATCAAAATGACAAAACCAGCAAGTATCACTAAGCTGCAGGATAATGACAAACAAAGACTGTTATTTTAACAACTTCTTTTTGTAGTCCAAGCATAGAATACAAATTTAGTATGTTATATTGCAGTAATAATTTCTGACATTGTTAACACATTGAAGAATTTAAATGTCAAGTTATTTATATTTGGAAATTGGTCCTTCAGTGTAATCCTGCTGGATAAGCCTAAACCGTTTTGTTTTCTGCAGGAGTGTATGCTCACATGTTGGCATCGTGATGTTGTACCGGTCTGTCAATGCAAATATAAATAAAGATATTATTCAGCTAGAAGAAGATCTCCTAAATGTAAAACATCCTCCCACATAACAAATTTTAGACCTGAGGTAGGAGAACCAGAGGAAAGAGGAACAAAACAGAATTCAGTCTTGTAATTAGGTCACTCATCTTTGACCTTTTGGTAGCCAAAAGAAAACACCATTTTACCTGCTATAATTTGTTCGATTGAAGAGTTACACACAGACAGCCTGAAGTCTGTGGCATTGCAAGGCAGTGAAAGGCTGTTGGAGAGACTTCGCTCTTTATTCTCTTGTACACAGCACAACTGCATAGCCCAACCCCAGAGAAGGCTGACCAAGACACCTGTAAGTAACATTAACTGCTTGACTTTTTCAGACTGGAAAAATGTCTGTCATGTAATATAGTCACCTCCACAGAGGTGGTTTAGCTGAGAGCTGCTTCTCAGCCTGTCCTGTAGCCTGTAATAGTGCCAGGCCCCTGAATGTCTTCTTGGCACGTCCCTCTCTTGCTCAGCATGGCCTTTTATGCAAGCATTTACTAGAGTGGATTATGGGGCAAGCATACAGAATTGAATTGTGTCTTGGCCTCATGCGTGATATTACAGCCGCCTTTAAACTGTTTCAGCCTTTTAAAGGAGCATGAGGAAGGGAAAATGAAAAGAAGATTCACATCTTCAAAGAATGTAAAATATCTCAAATGCCAGTGGTGCCAGATCTCCAGTGGTTTTAATTTCATAATTGGTATTGTGATATCTATTCAAAATGATGGGAAAGAACAAGAATTTGGAACGCTGAAAGCATCCTGCAAGGATCAGAGAAAGGACCAAATTTAGGTTTTCTGACTGCTATCACTATCTTAGTAATATTCTGTAAATAAATTCAAATCCAGCATATCAGTGTGATGAAGAAGGCTTTAGTTTTGTGGTTCATTGAGAGCAATGTATTTTTAGAAGAATTTGAATCAACAGAAGATCGGGATTTGGCATAGGGTTGAGGGAAGTCATTTCATACAATTTATGAGCATGGAAGAAAGCACAAAAATGAGAGTGGGGAAAGCAAGTTTCCAGGATGGCATCTTAGTAACAAACAGATGTGAAAGTGAGAGGTACATGACATCACTTGTAAGGTGTTTTTTTGTTTATGGACTTTTTTAAAAAATTACTTTCTTCCTCTGAACAGACGTGTTAACTACCACAATAGATGACAGCACAAAAAATGAAACTTTAAATTAATTCTTACTTGATGCTATCCAGAATATTTGTGTGCACCATCAACAGAAAACCTGAACTATGTTGGAGACACATCACGTTTATCAGCACCACATACTGGGGACTGAAAGTCAAAAATTACACATGTGAATTCCCTGTATCCAGGCTTCTTCTACAAAAGAAAATTGAATCTTACACTGAAAAAACCACTTTGTTAATAGACAAATGTCTGTTTTGCTAAGACAGAAATTAAATTAATGTGCAATAGCAACAGCATCTGTCCTTCTGAATGGCTAAAAATTGCCAATCAGAAAAAGAGGAATGTTTTTTCACATTAAATGTCTTGACCTGATTTTTATATTGTTATGAACAAGGAATCCAGAAAATGTAAATATTTACTTTGAGCAAAAAGAGTAATCAAAACTTGTAAAATCAAAACTGCATTACATACCAAGTCCCCTTTTTATTATTGTTAATTTTGTGTGTGACTTCTTTATTTCTCATAGGCATTCTTTGAAATTTCTCTTGGATACAAGGATGTGTCCAGCTATTGCTGATTGAAAGACAAATGTCTACATTCAAATCAGATCACAAACATCTACTGTTACTTCTAGTCTCTTAAAATACACCTCTTCTGTGAAACATTTCAACACAAGTCTCCCTATGAAATGTCCAGTGAGTTAAACTTATATCCTTTATTGTCCCTAGTAAAGTGGTTGAGTCACCATCCCTAGAAGTATTTAAAAGACGTGTAGATGCGGCACTTAGGGACATGGTTTAGTGGACATGGTGGTGTTGGGTCGACGGTTGGACTCAATGATCTTAGAGGTCTTTTCCAACCTTAATGATTCTATGATTTTATGATTCTATGATTCTATAATACAAAGCCAGAAAACTATCTAATACAGAGATAGGAAATTAACTAGAAATTGCATACAAGCCACAAAACCATTATTAACAAGAGCATCTTGAGTAGCTTCACCATTTCACACTGGCAGTACATCTCAAATCAACGCATGAACGTCTCATACTCAATTGTTTCTTTAGTAGTAGGACATTTGAACTCACCTAACAGTTTGTTTCTGTGGTATGCCTTTTGGGAACAAAAGTAACTTGATGTAAACCTAGGATAACACTTGTACAATTCTGTGCAGGCATATGAAATACTAAAAGCCAATAGAGTATTAAGCCTTCCACAATAGCATACAGCTTCTAAATGTCCCAAGAATCCACTCAGCTTCTATATCCTGAGCCAGACAGCATTTAGTCTGCTTAAACCTGAGTCGTTTCAGGTGCCTACTACTCGCCTCTCTTAATATTTCAAGAAGATGAGCTAGTGTTCATAATATGGTTTTAATCAGAAAAAGTCACCTGTCTTCTTTATCTGCAGTTGCCTACAACATCAAGGGTTTTACTTCTTAGCTACAACAGATGAAATATTGATCCTACTGAAGGCAGTAGAAGAGCTCATGTTGATTTGAATATGGCAAAGATTTTATCAAAAAGCTTAAAGGCCTGTCAAACTGAACACCTTCTTTGGAGAAAACCCCTCATTGCCCTAAATGTCTACATACATTGCATGTTAGAAAACTACATGTACCTGTGCAAGCTATTAATTTCCTTATAGGCTATGTTTATTTCATTGAATCCAGTGACTTCATAACTTTTTTGTATATATAGAACATAGAAAATACATAACAGATCAATACACAGCAAAATAACAATTAATCTGATTCCATTCTTAAGTAGTATAAATTTATAAAATAATAAAAAGCCTAAATTCAGTAAATATCTGTAAGGAATTCAGAGGTTACTAATTTTTCTCATTTTGCTGTCTCTGCGTGAGCAATTTCTTATGCATGTCACATATGGGGTTTTAAATAATTTTGTATCATTAAGACAAGAAGACATTTTATATGACCCATGAAGTCCTCTTTATTTGTGCAGCTAAGTCTATTTTTATTTGGTCCTGGGCAAGACTGGCATGCTTAAAGTGAGTGACAAGGTTGTTGCTTGTCATGAAATAGTAAAGATCTATGTTTTCTTCCCTATGCAAAACACTTCCCTTAAGACATTTCACAAGTTTTCATTTAAAACAGCAAGAGTCATTTTGTTTGTCTCCTTGGAGTTCATGAATATCATTCTTTCTCATTGTTCAATAAACAGGATAATCCAAAGCAATTGGAATACATTAATATTAATAAGCCATCTACTTGTAGATATTCTGAAGTAACATTTTGTGAAAAAATCATAGATGAAGTAACATCTTGTGAATAAATCATAAATGCATGTGTGCACCTATTTGCACACACCTGGGATTTATCATACACATAAATATATGTATGCATACAAATGTACACTTAAAAACATATTGATTTAAAAAAAAAAATTGTTGTCAAAATAGAAGGAAATGCTGTCAAAAAACTATGATGGCAGAAATAAATAATCACACCATCTGCTCCTTCTCTTGATCTTTCCAGGTAAATTGTGACTAGCATGTTCTAGCAAAAGCAGTAAAAACCCCCAGCACTAAAATAATTAATTTCTGATGTAAAATTCTCCCAATTTCTGTCACTGGGCCAAATACTACAATTCAGTAGCACTTTTCAAAATGTCTTAGAGGTTTTTAACTCCTAGAGATGCTTTAGAGAAACCAATTCAAATGCTGAGTCCATGGTGTTTCATGACATCAGTTGTGGAGCTTTGACAAAGAATTCTGATTATCTAATTCCAAGAGTCCTCTTTCTTAATTTATAACAGCCTTTTATATAAAGCAGTTTGGTACACAAAGGCTATTCTTACTTCATTTTTGAATAACTGGATTGAGTGTACATTGTGTTTAGAAGCCTTGGCCAAACACCAAACAGGTGAGCTTCCTGACTTCTCGGAATGCATCCATATCTGAATGCCTGCAAGGTGCTTCCATTTCAGATGCTGCTGCCTATACAGCAGGAAAGCAGGCAAATTTTAAGCTACCTACATCTTCCATCTGCCAGTCCTTTGAACAACATCACATGTCCTCACCTGACATCTGTACCAAGACAGATGGGATATGCTGTGCTTTGGCTGGCCTATACACCCTGCAGACAGGCTGGATCCATGCTGACAAGCACGTGAGGTCCAATTTTTCTCCCCCAGAACTCCCTGGAAGTTTCTTCAAACCTGCCTCTGATCTTGATCCAAGGGCAAGAAACAAACCTGAGCGTGAATGAAGGCATGGACCCACGCTTAAAATGGAAAGCAGATATTTCTGTTGTGTGACCCAATACTACACTGAGGAGAGCTGCCAGAGGTATTCCGTTTCTTCTGCAAGGTGTGAGACAACCTTATTCAATAGGAGCCCTGGATGCAGGATTTATATCTCAATATCTAAACTGCATGTGCAAGTACTTCATGTGTCAGCTTCTTTTCCACTGGTAATTGCAACAGCTACAATTCATTCAGCATCCGCAAATGTAACCAGCAACTTCAATTTGTCAGCATAAAGTGACCTGCCTTATGAAATCCAAAGCAAAATGTTCATTAGCACTCAGTAAATATAGACCACTAAGATGAGTCTCCTTCTGGCACTTCAGACTGCATGACTCTAATTCAAGATGTTCATGCTCTGCCAAAACATCTATAAATACCATAAAAAAGATGCATACAAATGATGAAATAATAAAACAGTATCTCTTGATCTATAGAAATGATTATATGTATTAATATATTTCAAATGTTCGTTAGCACTCAGTAAATATAGACCACTAAGATGAGTCTCCTTCTGGCACTTCAGACTGCATGACTCTAATTCAAGATGTTCATGCTCTGCCAAAACATCTATAAATACCATAAAAAAGATGCATACAAATGATGAAATAATAAAACAGTATCTCTTGATCTATAGAAATGATTATATGTATTAATATATTTCATTTTTTATTTAAAATTCATCCTTTCCTTATTAAAAAAAAAAAATTAGTTGAATTGAATTAAGCACAATAATTTCCATTTTGCATTCTGGTTATAGTTTCTATGAAGAGGCTAAATTCTATAATAATTTCTTGTTCTGTCTTCAAAAAGGTAGGACTTTGCTATGATCTGAAGAATCCATTACTCTTTCTTTCACAAATACTTACAAACGTGCTGAAACTCCTCTAGTGACAATACAGTGGACAGAGCTTTGCCTAAATTTCATATAAAGCCACAACAAATACTAAGTCAAATTAAAAAATTGTATTTCCATTAGCACATTTTTTGTTTTTCTTAAAGATCAATACAATTACTGTGCACAGTGGTATCTGGAGTGCAATTTTGTTACCAACTGTTAGTGCCTTTTCCTCTTTCTGGTGTTCTTCAGCAAGCTCTCTGTTGCCCCCATCATATGTTCTTGCACCAAAGCCAGACAGGAGGTGTACTTGGCAGTTACATGATCCATATGTCAAGGCGTGGAATATTTTTTTTAAAGTAATGGACTATGTCTAGGTACCTGAAGATCCAGTTTTCATCACTTATCAAATATTTTGCCTGACTAAAAGGAAAGCTAAGCAGCTGACTACATGCTCAGCATGGGGTCTGCTTCCTAATTGTTGTCTCTGCTGTCAGAGAACAATTTTTTTTTTAACTACCTTTTGGGTTTGGGGCAGTTTATTTCCTTGTGCATTTTGTAAATAAAGTCTTTCACTAGATCCTAATGAGATCCATGTGCAAGTCGATCAAAGGGATGTATCCCCATGGCCACATGTGATTCAAAGCACACACTGGCCAAAGATCCATTCACAGAGCATTAATCAGAAATTAGAAATAAACTAAAGCCTCTTTGCTACATAAAGGCAGTGAATTTTTATTGGCTGCTGTTCAGCAAATGGCAGGATTATATTACTCTTGACAGAGATTGCCTATCCATCTGGCCACATGCATGCCTGCTGCCTGATAAGTGCTTTGATGGGAGTTTTGATTTTCTCACAATAACAGAAAGTGTACAGTCCTCTCTCACCATTTAAAGTTAGAGTGGTCTCCCTAAAGCATATCAATATTTAGCAATGGTTGGGAATTTGGTTGTTACTGACTCCTCTAGGCAGAGCATAGACAAAAACCTACATTTTTTTTGCCTGTTATCATCTTGCAGACTTCATTCCATTTTTACCCCAAGGCTTCAGCTAACCTTATTTCATAAAAAGGATATACTAGTAGCTGTTCTTTACTCATCCCAAAAACTAAGATAAAACAATATTTTTTTATTGATCATTTATTTGAAAACTCAAATTTATAGGGAAAAATTGTAACTGATGTAGGCAAAATAAAATGTGCATTAGCGATATTGCAATGTTTAAGGCTTGATGCAGGAAAAAAAAAATCTTAGTAAGCATAGCAATTGTCATCATCATAACTCTTTCTCCTTTCTAGTCTCCATGGATGCTTCTTTCCAAGTAAGAGGTATTTTACTTTACATACTATCTTGAGATATATATTCATATTTCTTCTACTCTGACACAAGCATTGAGTCAACACCAGATGCTTAAAATGTATGGTAATAATTGGGCTCAGGCATCCCCTTGATCATCTCTAGGGTTCTGTGACTTAGGATGAACCGCATTATGTAGACCAAAGAAAGTAAGCACTGAGTGCTATTTTATTTTATTTAATACTATTCTGAAACAAAGAATGTTAGGAAGACTACATACCTAAAACAGAATTCTTTATTCCATCCCAAGGAGTTTAAACAATGATGTAGACGAAGGTCTACATCTGAGGATGTAGACGAAGGTCCATCCGGGGGTCGCCTAGGGTGAGGCAGTCAGCCCCACGCATTATGACTGCCGCTGCTAAGAAAAAAAAGAGGGTAATTGTCATAGGCGATTCCCTTCTGAGGGGAACAGAGGGCCCAATATGCCGACCGGACCCATCCCACAGGGA
>NW_008796110.1:5693153-5695194 GCF_000699145.1 Aptenodytes forsteri
CAACGGTTGGACTTGATGATCTTAGAGGTCTTTTCCAACCTTAATGATTCTATGATTCTATGAACAAGAGACATTAAAATAGTCAGCAAAATATACTAATTGTGTCTAAGTCAGTTATTTCTGGACCTTTAGGCTTACTTATGGGCACATACATGGAATTGCACAAAATAATTCATTCAAATAACAGCTTCCCACATTACACTTAGCTTCAGTTGGGCTTTCTTTCCATGACACACTAGGCTCCTCTTTTGAATTGGATGAGAAAAGAGTTCGGCTGTCATTTCCTTAGGAATGCAGGGACATATTTAGTCCCAGCTTGTTCCAGTTTATCCTCCAGTGAGTGTTTCTCCAATCTTTTTTCCCTTTCAGAAAATCTATGTTTTCTTTAAAAGAAAATACAGCTAAAAAGAGCAAAGAAACAAGAAAGACCTTTCTTCTGTCATTGCCTTCCAGTAACCGTTCCAGTCAGTGTTTCTCCCAGACCCAATTCAGAACTAGAAATGACAGATAACCTGTGCATGAGAAGTGTGGTACTTCTAGTATTAGTCCAGCTGATTTCTACCCCAGAATTGCATAATCTTTTTTTTCTCAGGTTGTATATACAAAAGGACTTCTCTTAGCTGCAGTGAACTGGTCCCCTCTTCCCTGTTTGAAGGAGAAAGTTCTATTTTCTGTAGATGATTTCTCTTTATTAATCAGCCAGACAGTTTGACAGGATGTCTTGCAAACAAAATTAATAGCTTGCAATCCTTTTCATGTCACTATCGAGGCTGCAGTCAAACAACTTAGTGGAAGGCTCAGTTCAGTTGCCCATACATAGGGGCAAGTAATGGGATTCATATAATGAAGATAAAAGTATAGTCTAGATCTTGTAGCAAACACCATTAGCTACCTCCAAAGCATAAAAATGACAAACACATCACAATGATTTTGAAAAAATTTTATAACTTGCCCTTTACAAATGCCCTTCTCTTGCAGAAACTTAAGCAAACACTTTACTGTGGACAAGAGAAGGCAGTGGTTTCAGTAGCGATTCTCAAGTGTCTACATGCAGTTGTAGGAGACCACAGAACCTCACAAGTTCTTCTAGTCTATGCACTCTCTCAAGGCTAGAAGAAAGGCAACTTAATCATCACTGACATCACATGTCTTTGTTCTTCTTAAAAGCATCCTGAGATAGAGACTCCCAGTCAAGCTAGTCTCCCGCTCATCTGTCCTTACTGTTGCAAAGCTTTGCTTGTGTAAAATCAAATGTCTCCAACTGCTCTTTAAGCCTTTTACCACATGTTCTATCCCCAGTGAACAAAGAGAACACTTTCCAGTTTGTTTTTCATATATTCAGAGTCTATTGCCAAACTTTCCTACAATTTTTGCCTCTCTAGATTAAATACACCTCTTCCCTTTTCTCCTCTGTGGGAATTTTTTCAGCAAAACACATAAAAGTGTGCATTTCTATCTTGCTGAAAGTCTTATAATACCAATTGTAAGACTATCTCTGTAGGCTGTTTTTTCTGGTTTTAATTGGAAATATTTCAATTGCTGCCTCCAGTTGGAATGTCTTAGCTTGGTTTAGCTAAATTTCTTTCTACTTGTCCTCTTTTATCTTTTAAAGTATATGCCAGTCTTTATGCTGCTATTAATAACCATGCATGTAATTGTTATATTATAAACATTACCCCGATGTCAGCTGTAATATGCGGTATCTTAGTCTAATTCTGTACTTAGACCTTGGATCCTTTTCAAAGTAGATGTTACTATCAAGAAAATTTTCCAACTATTTAAATTAAGAAACAAAAAGAGAAAACATGATTTGTTTAGAAACTGAAATGGACATTTTTACGTTCTGTGATGCTTACTGTGCTGGTTTTGGCTGGAGCAGAGTTAATTTTCTTCATAGTAGCTAGTATGGGGCTATGTTTTGGATTTGGGCTGGAAACAGTGTTGATAGCACAGGGATGTTTTAGTTACTGCTGAGCAGTACTTACACACAGTCAAGGCCTTTTCTGCTCCTCACACCACCCCACCAGCCAGTAGGCTGGGG
>NW_008796110.1:5695806-5699827 GCF_000699145.1 Aptenodytes forsteri
AATTATTAAACTGTTCTTATCTCAACCCATGAGTTTTCTTACTTTTACCCTTCCAATTCTCTTCCCCCCATCCTGCTGGGGGGGAGGGAGTGAGCGAGCAGCTGTGTGGTGCTTAGTTGCTGGCTGGGGTTAAACCACGACAGTCCTTTTTGATGCCCAACTTGGGGCACGAAGGATTTGAGGTAATAACAGATTGACCAGAACGTATTAGAAGGGATTTATATCTGTTAACAGTTGAGGGTCACGATATTGATTCATCTGTTCTCGATAGTAGTTTATCTGATCTGCGCCACGCTGGTTTTTTTGCTGTACATTTTAAAGATTGGTGTTGTTTTTTGCAGTTTGCTGTGGTCTGTAGTGATTAGTGATGTTTTGCCTGGGAGATTTGTTATTAAAACACTGACCTTGAGCTTAATCTGGTATTTGGACTCTGTACTGAAGCCATTAGTGTACTTCGGGTACCACCTCATGGACACAATTAACAATTATACTTCTTCCTCTGAGAGGTTTTTTATGGAGGAAATACAGAATGGCACCTTCACTACTGTCGCGGATGGAGTAAGACTGCACTTCACTCGTAAAAAAGAAGCAACAATACACTTATTGATAGAAAACAATGAGTTAAAGTGTGAGTTAACAAACTTCAATGGTAAATGTGGCAGTGATTTAACAAGATTTGATGGCAAGGTATGCTTGATTATTTACTGCATAGAGGACAGGGTCAGACAGAACTGTCAGGGAGACCCTCCCATTGAGTCATGAGGTTCAGAAAGGACCCCTTTGCTTTCTAAACTCCTTCTCAGAGAGGAGTCTAGGTGCGGCTGGATCCAATCCTAGTCCCAGACTTGGTCAACGGTTTATGTCTAAAAGATTATATATGTGCAATCAATCCTTTATATCACTTAGCTAAGATTTCAAAGTTTAGCATGCTATTAGTCACTTACCGAGTATCTGTTGCTGCAAGGAATCTCTCAACCTCGAGAAGTAACCTTGAAAGGCGTCCCTACTCAAGGGGAGATCCTGCCGTGCAGCCCGCTGCCATGCAGGAGAGCTCAGCAGGCCCTGGGCTGCCCACTATTTATATATAGAGTAAGATGATTGACTTATAGTCATATTTGCATATCAGCAAGACATTTGGGTCACTGCTCCAGACAGCGCTTGGCTACTGTGTTGCCATCCATCCCCAAAGTCCAGCATAAGCTGGATGCAGCCATCACGACCCCCACTGGTGGTCGTTGCTTACGCAGGGGAGGGGGGAGCACACTGCCACAGCTACCTTCTTCTGTGATGTTTCCTCACTCATTACAATAACTTCTCAGTATCTTGACCGTCCTTGGGTAGTTAAAAGAATTCTATTGGTATTTCTTAGGAATATTGCTTTGGTTTAGTCTAAGGTTAACAAGCAATTTAGGAATATGACCCAGGCTCCATGAGAGTATGGTCATGGGTGGCACGGCATGTGGGAGAATATGGGTGGGTATCTAGAGATCTTCTCACCTCTAATGGTCTGTAACTTCACCCCTGAACAACTACAGGATCCTGATGAAGTGATAGAATGCCTGAAAAAAAATGCTGTGGCTATTCCAAAGAGGCACAACTTACTGCACCATGCTGAGCCCTGGCCAGCATCTACCAAACACTGCTCAATATTATGCAGCACCCTCAGGGAGAAGAGAGGAAAAACATACCAACAGACACTATGGCTAAACCAGACACTGTATCAGTCACCCCTATAACTAAAAAGAAACAATGGAAGCAGAAGTCAGCTCGTTTAGTAAGGGATGAAGAAGCTTCTACTAAGAGGGAGCAGGAGGAAGAAGTGGACGAGGCAGACTACACTGAAGTAGGGCCATCACGAGAACAAGAGGAGGAGAGGTGGCCGCAGCTCTGGGAGGAGGAGGAAGAAGAGCTCATAAATGAGGCGGTAACCACCTGATCCCTATCCCTGAGTGAACTGAGAGATGTGCAAAAAGTTTAGCCATCAACCATGTGAGCTAATTCTCAGCTGGTTGCTCCGATGCTGGGATATTGGGGCTAATAATCAGGAATTAGAAGGTAAGGAAGCCTGGCAGCTAGGATCCCTTGCTAAGGATAAGGCCATTGACAAAGGGATTGGAAAAAGAGCAGGAGTCCTCAGTCTTTGGCGGTGACTCCTGTCAAGTGTGAAGGAGAGGTATCCCTTCAAGGAAGAACTTGCAAATTCCCAAAGCAAATGGACCAACATTGAGGGAGGTATCCAGTATCTGAGGGAGGTTAGCTGTGTGGAAGTGATCTATAACAACTTGGATGACAAGCAGGCATCCAAAGACGCGGATGAAATCCGGTGCACGTGGTCTGTGTAGTGAAAGTTTGTACAAAATGCACCAACGTCATACACCCACACCCTGGCAATAATGATCTGGACAGACACGGAGGCACCAACTATAGATGAACTGGCCAGAAAACTCCGAGAATACGAAGATAATCTTGCTTCCTCCATGTGGACCTGTATCCTGGCTGTGGACAGAATGACCCAAAAAATGTCTGAGCAATCCGAGAAGGGTAGGTCTTCCTTACGCACTCCAACCAAGACCTCAGCTATTAAGAGTCAGCTTTTTTCTGTTCAAGGGAAAGGGTACCGGTAGCACACACCATGTGCAAGCCTGTGGTTCTTCCTGCATGACTGGGGGAGGACGTGAGGAAGTGGGATGGTGAACCTACCTGGAAACTAGAAGCTTGGGTACAGGAACTGCAAGGAAAAATAACAGCCAAAAAGCAAGTTGGGGTAGAGGAATTGCAAGGAAAAATACCAGCCAAAAAGCATCCATCTAGGAAAATTACTGCTCCAGTGTCTGTTGGGCAGAGTAGAAGGGCTGACTGTACTTTTTACCCTGATGAAGGGACTTCTGTTTTGCAGTCACAAAAATCAAGTAATGAAGACTCTGATCAGGAATAGAGGGGCCCTGCCTTCGGCCAAGAGCAGGAAAGGGACAACCAGGTTTACTGGACTGTGTCGATTCGATGGCCTGGCACATCAGCCCCATGGGAATATAAAGCTCTAGTGGACACCGGTGCACAGTGTACTCTAATACCATCAGATTACAAAGGGGCAGAATCCATCTGTATTTCTGGAGTGATGGGAGGATCACAAGGTCTGTGTTGGAGGCTGAGGTAAGCCTAACTGGGAATGAGTGGCAAAAGCATCCTATTGTGACTGGTCCAGAGGCTCCATGTACCCTTGGCATAGACTGCTTCAGGAGAGGGTACTTCAAGGACCCAAAAAGGTACTGCTGGGCTTTTGGTATAGCTGCCTTGAGTACAAAGATTAAACAGCTGTCTAGCTTGCCTGGTCTCTCAGAGGATCCATCTCTGGTGGGGTTGCTGCGGGTTAAAGAACAGCAGGTACCAATTGCTACCATGACAGTGCACCGGCGACAATACCACACCAATCAAGATTCCCTGGTTCCCATCCATAAGTTGATCCAACGACTGAAGAGTCAAAGAGTGATCAGCAAGACTCATTCACCCTTTAAGAGTCCCATATGGCCGGTGCAAAAATCTAACTGAGAGTGAAGGCTAACAGTGGACTATCGAGGCCTGAACAAAGTCACACCACTGCTGCGTGCTGCCATACCAGACGTGCTAGAACTCCAATATGAACTGGAGTCAAAGGCAGCCAAATGGTATGCAACAGTTGATATTGCCAACGCATTTTTCTCGATCCTTCTGGCAGCAGAGTGCAGGCCACAGTTTGCTTTTACATGGAGGGGTATCCAGTACATCTGGAATCACCTGCCCCAGGGGTGGAAACACAGTCCTACCATTTGCCATGGATTGATCCAGACTGCACTGGAATAAGGTGAAGCTCCCAAACACCTGCAGTATATTGATGACATCATTGTGTGGGGCAACACAGCGGAGGAAGTTTTTGAGAAGGGGAGAAGAATAATACAGATTCTTTTGAAAGCTGGTTTTGCTATAAAACAAAGGTCAAAGGACCTGCACAGGAGATCCAGTTTTTAGGAATAAAATGGCAAGATGG
>NW_008796110.1:5702315-5751775 GCF_000699145.1 Aptenodytes forsteri
CTAACCCCAGCTGACCAAAGGGATATTCCACACCATATGACGTCATGCTCAGCATATAAAGCTGGGGGGAAGGTTGGCCGCAGCGCCGCAGCTCAGGGACTGGCTGGGCATCAGTCGGTTGGTGGTGAGCAATTGTTCTCATTTGCATCACTTGTCTTTTCTTGGGTTTTATTTCTCTCTCTTTGTTATTTTCCTTTTCATTACAATTTATTGTTGTTGTTGTTGTTATTATTATTATTATTGTTATATTTTAATTATTAAACTGTTCTTATCTCAACCCATGAGTTTTCTTACTTTTACCCTTCCAATTCTCTTCCCCCCATCCTGCTGGGGGGGAGGGAGTGAGCGAGCAGCTGTGTGGTGCTTAGTTGCTGGCTGGGGTTAAACCACAATTACTAACATAATAGGGACAAGACAAGCTCATCACTGATGTAATATTGGCAATGTTACTGAGTTATGTCATAGTTTAGGCAAGCTTTGGCTTAGTAATTTTAAGAGATGAAGTAAGTAAACTCTTCATTTAGAACATTCTCTTAAATAAATAGAGGTGGATACGTGGCAACATGCACTGCCACTGATAATAATGATCAATGCTATTCCTATTCCAAGTGATAAAAATTTGAAGAAAAGTTCTGAGGTGAATGATGTGTACACAGTTTTACAGTTTAAATAATTCCAGAATAATCACAAATTTAAAAGAAGATAATTGTAAAAGTAGCTCAAGATAAAATAGAAATAATAGTTCTACATAACTTATATGTCCTTAGCATTCTCCCCCAGCTTTGCACTTAAGCCGGTTTCTGTCATGGTAGAAGACAGGCTTAAATAAAATTTGAAAGTCAAGAAATATCGAAGAGCACCTGAGATATGTTTCAAAGTTATTCCCTTAAAATGTAAATGTGCAAAGAATATGCATGTATATTTGGTGTATAAATGAATTTAAGTATACTTAGAAATGTCTTCAAATAAATTAAACAACCTTTCTCATTTTTAAGAACACAATCCCATGAAAATGAAAGCCTGCTTAAAACAAATGATACAATGTATTTCTGAATTAGGTTGATCTCAAACAGTTATTTCTCCGATGTTGTTGTGGTTTAACCCCAGTCAGCAACCAAGCACCACGCAGCCGCTCACTCACCCTCCCCCCCCCCGGTGGGATGGGGGAGAGAATTGGAAGAGCAAAAGTAAGAAAACTTGTGAGTTGAGATAAGAACAGTTTAATAATTGAAATTTAAAAAGTAAAATAAAGCAATAATAACAACAATCATAATAAATTGTAATGAAAAAGAGAACAACAAAAAGAGAGAGAGAAACAAAACCCAGGAAAAACAAGTGATGCAACTGATCACTACCTGCACATCGATGCCCAGCCAGTCCCTGAAGAGCGATCACTGCCCCCCCAGCCAACTCCCCACAGCTTATATTTGAGCAGTTTGGGTCAGCTCAAATATCCTGGCTGTGCTCCCTCCCAGCTTCTTGTGCACCTCCTCACTTGCAGAGTATGGGAGGCTGAGAAGTCCTTGACTTAGTATAAACACTGCTTAGCAACAACTAAAACATCTGTGTGTTATCACATTATTCTTATGCTAAATCCAAAACACAGCACTGTACCAGCTACTTAGGACCAAATTAACTCTATCCCAGCTGAAACCAGGATTGATGTGAAAGCTGTTTTGGGACTGTGATAGTCTCTTCTAGATATCCATGACTCTCACTGCTTAAAATTCACTGTCTGGCTAATCTCCAAAGACAAAATATAGGCTATATGTACTATAGAGTAAAATGCAAAAAATAAGCAATAATTTGATGCCTCAGTGATAATGAACGTGTGATACAAAATCACAGTTAGGCAGGATAAAATAGAGTAGATATATGTGGAGAAGAGTGTTGTCAGAATTCAGTCTCATAGAACACTTTAAGCCTACTGTGGTGGAGCTAAACTGAAAATATTTTGGAAATCAAGTCAAATGTAGATAGTTGGGTAATGCAGTTATAGGATATACATACATTTAAAATGCTTTCTCTTGAGAACTAGCACAATCAAACCAAGAAGCTTCAGTAATTAAATTTGGCTAGTCACATACTACATAAATAACAGCTTTTCCAAAGGAAAAGAGTAAAAGATTAACCATTAACCAGATACCATTCTCTGGTCCTGCAGCCAAATGGCACAGTGTGGCTTACGTCCACAAACCCAAATTCTTTTCTCCCATGTCCACATTAACAGATATATGGTAAATACCATGCCTGGCCTTATATCAGTGTGCAGTTTGTCTGCATAGCCCAAAGTGGCACCAGGAAGGCTACCAAGTAAGTCAGGGCAGATGATCATGGGCTGGTGTCTGAGCCCAGGCCTTGGCTCTGGTTTATTTGGTATTACACACATAGCCTTCCAGATCAAAGGCAATCTGCTTCAATATTATAAATACTGACCAGGAGCCTCGGCTTACCTGAACACGTCTAAGGTTGTTAGACAAGTCATCAGGCACAAGAAAGCCCACAACTTAAATATGAAGCAATTCATGGATTTCACAAAGGGCTATTGTGGTCATAAAACTGCAGATACCAACTTCCCTCCCATTATCAGCTCTCAGTCCAAGTTCTAGCAGTATGAAATGAAATAGTCCTCTACTTGTTTGTGTAAAGTGTAAATAGTCCAATTTATGAGTCCATTGTGCTGACAGATTTAATGGAAGATAACACTGAACTTCAGCTCTTTAGCATCTATGAAGAAAAATGCAAAGTTCTTGGAAACCACGGGGTCATGGTAATTTTAACAGTAAGAATGAGACAACAGGCAGCTCATGCACTTCTGACATCACAAACACTTCTGACGGGTTAATTTCATATCTGTCATGATAGCTCGTAATTGAGCATCAGGGTAATTGGAAGTAATGGCTTGTGTCAACAGTACTTCTCAGAAATGCAGATTTACGTGGTAAGATCTCTTGGTATGTACAAAGTTTAATCAAGCCATGACTGTAAAAGAAGCTGAATAGTATAGCTGTTGTGCCACCTGCTAAAGACCCCATTACAAAAATTACCCTAAAGAACCAGTTACAAAATTATTCTTTTCATATTAGTTTGTAAATCAGGACTGAAATATCATAACTTCTTGGTTATCTTGGTGACCTTTTGGTTTGTGATCTGTAGTAGATCTGTGTGATAGTGTAACATGTAATGTGTACATGAAATTAGTTCATTGGTTCAGCCCTCTGTTTCTGGGACAAATGAGGCCACAAGACAAATAAGATTTTTTTATACTGAGCATATATTTGAATAATTTGCTAAATTATAACCTCAATGTTATATGCAAACATGCTATCAACAAACCTATACAAGTAATCTTTTTCTCTAGTCATCACAAAAGCACTGAACCTTTCTGGTTTTACCATCCTTGGGAACATTGGGCACAACTGAGGAGAAGTTCCATCATGTGGAAAGTGGAGTTAGAAAATAAACTTCATAAAATTGCAACAGATACAGGGGTAGATACAGAGCACTGAACTTTGCCAATTATGGGCAATATTTTTCTCCATAAAGTATTTACACTTCATTGTTCTGTAGTTAGGTCTAATTTTGTTATATCCAAAACAGAGATGGAAGTACAGAAAACAAATAATTAGATTTGTAATTTGTTGTGAATTTTCAGCTGTAGGTTAATCAGCCAGAATGGGTATAAAACATAGCGTGTAATCATGAAAAAGCAAATGAAATCCTAGAATGTGTGAAGGAAAGTATTACTGTTAGAGATAAGGAAGTATTAGTGCAATTAGACAAGGCACTGGTAAGACTTCCTCTGCAATACTGCATACGCTGTTCTGATAGCCCGTGTTTAAGAAAGATTAATTAAACTGCAATAGTTGCAGAGAAGGGCTGCTAAGATGATCAGGGAAAAAAGAGCTTATCTTGTAAGAGGAGACTAAAATAACTTAACGGAGTCTGATAGGGTATATCATTGCTGTCTATAAATACTTCAGAGGTAGATAAGTGCTAAAGAAGGAGAAAGCTATTTAAACTAAAAGACAAGGTTGACACAAGAACAAATGAGTATAAATGGGAAAACTTAGGCTGGAAATTATAAGAATGAGTGAGGTTCTGGAAGGTCTTAAAGAACAAATCTGACTAGTTTTAAAAGTGAGACAGGACAAGTTCAGGAACATAAGACATGTTTGTGTAAGAATAGGAAAGACCTTGGCATGATGGCTAAGAAAATCTTTTCCACTCTCTATTCGAAGCTCCCCAGTACGACCACCTGCATCTTCCACATTCAGAACTCGGTAAAACAATCAGAATATTGTTTGATTGGTAAAGGATAAAATACTGTCTCTATTGATTCGCTTGGTGGTTCAAAATGCAATGTATTTCAAACTCCAGATTAATGATACATAGAAAACCGTAAGTCTGGAGCCAATGCTTTATCTGAACCCTTTATCTCCAGAAAAAACAGGAGAGAAAGAAGGGCCCTTCAAGGGGTATTGTCTCTTAGTGTTTGTGTGGACACAGAATTGTGTAACTGGGAATGTTGAGGGCAGAGGAAGGGGAGCCAGAAGCCAGAAAATTTCTTTCCTCCATTGAGGGAAAATTTTAAAAAAGAAGCCAGCAAGAGACTTAACATTCAGTATGGGCTGCAAAGCCAGCAAAAGAGGAAAGTCCAACCCCTTTGGACTTTCTTTGTCCTGTTCTGACTTGTTATTAGTTTCAGCCCTTTTCCTTACACCTTTCACAATCTTTTTATCTTAGTTTCTTTCTATACCCACTCCTTACCCACTTATTTCTTTCCTACTAATTTATTTACTTTTATTTTTATTTCCTTTAATCCTTTCTTTTTTAGCTCCAAAGTAAATTTTGGAACTAGCATTTACCTTTTTCCTACTTGCCTGTTCAACAGCTTTTCCACCTGAAACAATTTTGTTTGGTTAGACTGTTAATTCTTTAGGATAAGTACAGCCTACGGCTGTGAATGTTGTATTGCCTAACACAAAGGTGTCCAAGTTTCCTCTGACAATCAACCGTGACAGTACTGTAGTTATTTACATGAATTAACAAAATATTGTGGAGAAGTTCAGCTGATTGAAATCAGCTCATTTATTTCTCATCTGCTGGATTTCTACTTGCCTTGGTCATCAATTTTTTGGTATCTGCTGAGATTTGAGAATACACTGTACCTCAAGGCCACTGACACGTACAAGTGAGATTTTGAATATTTACAAATAATATAGCATATTATAATATAATTATAAAATATAGCATAAACTTACTTTATGCTCTTAAAGGGCTTCTTAAAAATGCTTCACTGCAGTCATGAGAAAAAAAATTATAATCTGCAGGTCCAGTTGACAGTCCAAATATAATAATTTATTTTTTCAATTATACATTTTGATACAACACTTTTAGGAAATTCTGTATCTGTTGCCCAGGGTGCTTTTTGTTAGGTGCTCAACTTGGTTTGTTTTTATGGTCCAGTTTGTTATTGTGACCAATTGTTGTTGTGGGTTGACCTTGGCTGGCCACCGAGTGCCCACCAAGCCACTCTATCATTCCCCTTCCATCAACAAGACAGGGGGAGAAAAAATACAATGAAAAGCTCATTGGTGGAGATAAGGACAGGGAGATCACTAAGCAATTACCATCATGCACAAACCAGATTTGACTTGGGGAAATTTAATTTAATTTATTAGCAATTAATCAGAGTAGGATAATGAGAAATAAGAATAAATCTAAAAACACCTTCCCCCCACCCCACCCTTCTTCCCAGGCTCACTTTCACTCCCAACTCTTCTATTATCTCCTCCTCTGCCTGAGCAGTGCAGGGGGATGGGGAATGAGGGTTGCAGTCAGTTCATTATACCTTATCTTTGCCACTCCTTCCTCCTCATACTCTTCCCCTGCTCCAGCGTGGGATAGTGTCCTTCATGACCGTCTCCAACAAGGGTTCTTTCCACAGGCTGCAGTTCTTCATTAACTGCTCCAGCATGGGTCCTTTCCACAGGATACAGTCCTTCAGGAACGGAATGCTCCAGTGTGGGTCCCCCCACAGGGTCATAGGTCCTGCCAGAAAACCTGGTCCTGTGTGGGCTCCTCTCCATGGGCTGCAGTTCCTCTCAGGATCCTGCTCCAGCGTGGGCTTTCCATGGGCTGCAGCTTCATTCAGGGCACATCCACCTGCTCCAGCGTGGGGTCCTCCACAGGCCACAGTGTGGATATCTGCTCCACTGTGGACCTCCATGAGCTGCAGGAGACAACCTGTGTCACCATGGTCTTCACCACAGGCTGCAGGGGAATCTCTGCTCTGGCACCTGGAGCACCTTCACCACCTCCTTCTTCTCTGACCTTGGTGTCTGCAGAGTTGTTTCTCTCACATACTCTCACCCCATCTCTCACAGCTGCTGTTGCACAACATGTTTTACCCTTCTTAAATGTGTTATCACACAGGCGCTACCAATGTCGCTGGTTGGCTCAGCTTTGGCCAGCAGCATGTCTGTCTTGGAGCCAGCTGGAACTGGCTCTGTCCAACACACAGGCAGCTTCTAGTGTCTTCTCACAAAAGCCACCCCTGCAGGCCCCCTGCTACCAAAACCTTGCCACATAAACACAATACACCAATGCATAAACAACTCAAATGTTTAGTATGATTCACAGGATGTACACTTATCACCATCTAAAATTTCAGCTGCCAAGCTCCTTTTTTCTTGTAACATTTGAGGCATATGTATTTGCAATTGAACATATTAACAAAGCAGCCTCGCTATACCATAGCATATACTCTGTAAAGCTAGGCATTTAAAGTCTAACAAAAAATACAAAAATAGAAGACAGGCCACCAGTGGTCAGATCATGGGTCCACCTCGCACATTATTTAGTCTCCAGTCAGTCCATTCCAGACTCAACCCAGCAGACATAAATGGACTTCTGGAAGAGAACAAGAAGAGTGCAAGTGTATGACATTTCCCTGGAGTACTCTCCCTGTCATTCTCTGGTATTTCAGCTCAGGGACTTTCCTGAGCCATGTGATTTGCCTGAGCCTTGTGATTTGCCTGCTTTGTAACCCTCAATGTATCCTTCTTCCAGGTACTTTCCCAATCTTCCCTTGACTTACACACACTTTTTGTACATACGCTGTCCTTTGACACAGGGTACCACAGGTCTGTACTCTGTCACACCTCTTTATCTTTGCTTTCAACCTGACTCCTAAAAACTTTGTTTGATAGCCCCTAGATTTTGTACTCCAAGAGACCATTTACCCACTTCATACCAGTCATGATTTTACAGAGCTCTATTACATGGTGCAAGGTTGTCCTTTTTCCACACTGATGAGTCCTGCCTGCCCAAGCCTTCCTCCTAGCTGTTGCATGCTTTTAATAATTTCTGCCCTTCTCTGAATGTTTTTTCAAGCCATTTGTTCCATGTGGAACAGCACAGCTCCTAGTATTAACCCCTGCAGAACTTTCCTGGTTGCTCCATTGTAAGAACCACATTGAACGTCCACATGCCCCTACCCCTTATTACTTATCTTTCAAACAATTTGTTATGCATAGGAAAGGGTCTTCCTGCTTTATGCCACTTTGCTTAACTTCCAAAGCCTTTGGCAAGAGACTTTGTCAAAAGCCTTTCAGAAATCCAGGAAGACTACACTAACTTTTATCCACATGTTGATTGACTTCTTGACTCCAAAACAAGACTTTCCTCTGGAACTGCAGAACAGAATTGTACCCCTTCCATTTTGCTGAAGAAGAGAAAGAAGCAAGCTGATTTTTATATGTTTACTGCTGTGATGGTAGTACCTGACATAGTCTTTTTGATGTCAGTATCACTTCTCAAGTCATATTATCAATATTTGGCATTTTTGAAAAATAATCACTCAATTACATCTGTATGTTCACATTAAAAAAATACTTTGGAAATAGACAATTTCATCACCCTGCTCATCAGAATGTGCTGGAGTAAATTAGGTTGGAGTCTACTCTAACATTTTGTCCCCAGATATTTTCCAGCTCTGCTCTGGTCAAGAATGAGGAACATTGTTAGTTCTTTGTTACTGTTCTTTTAGCAGAAGACTTCAATCTCTATTGTTGTAATCTGTCATCTCTAATTAACATTGTCACTCAAAACTTAAAAAAAAATATAACTAATGCTGAGTCACGCTACTTTATTATGATAAACTTTCCTATCTTCAGTAAACAGTCCTTCATAAATCCATACTGAGTAGTAAGCTAAATTAACTACATCAGAAAAGTCACTTTAGAATGAGAATTCATTAAAGACAGTGACAGCTTAGCGGGAGACAATGCACTACTTATTTCAAAAGCTATGGAGAAAGCCTCCCTTGATCAAAAACTCTGTTTACTTGGGGAAAGGGTAATTTAATTATCTATCTTCCTGACAAAAGGCATCCTTGTTGACTCAGGATGTAGATATTAGCATATAGGGAATTTACTGTTTCACTTAATCTAACAACCCAACATCAAAGAGACTTTGCCCTATAAATGAGTGCTGAAAAGTCAAAAAACAAATAAGCAAACAGGAAAAGGTTGAAAGAGAAAAGAGGATAAGCTGCTGAAAGCCTCATTTTCCTGGCATCAATTTTGCTGAAGTATAGCCTACCTCCACTGTGCTGAAGGAAAATATTTACCTTCGTAATATCCTGTTTCAAGTATATATTAACATTATTGGAAGTTTTAAACAGGGCAATGTAAGTTATTCTGTCTTGGCCCAAGAAAATTTCTCCTTTGTCTTTACTGCTGCAGGCAATTGTCTATCCCATCACCTGGTAGCCACCTCCTCAGTGAGTGGAGTACTGCTGCTAACTGCTCCAACTCTGGAAACTGAGCTAATTCCTAATTATTTATGACCAGTCCCCTAAGCTTCTTTCTTGCCCAAGCTGTAGCGGAAGGAGCAGTGGTGAATTGTTTGTGGACAGCCTTGCCTCAACAGATATCCCATCCTCCCAGTCAAATCTTCCATTGATCACAATGTGGGGGCATTATTGAGAAGAGCAATACGATAAAATGCAGCAAGAAAAGTTTTGGAGAAGGCAAAATAATGATTCTGTGGGAGAGCTTGGAAATGTGCTGTGTTTGAATGCATAGGAAGGAGGTAAACTTAAACGGTGGACAGATGGAGTAGGGAGTTCTCAGGTAAATACAATCAGTCTGGGTTTTGGAAAATATTACAGAATCCTGAACACAATTAATGTGAAAAGGAGAGGACTGAAAGACCTTGGTGTCTGCAGAGTTGTTTCTCTCACATACTCTCACCCCATCTCTCACAGCTGCTGTTGCACAACATGTTTTACCCTTCTTAAATGTGTTATCACACAGGCGCTACCAATGTCGCTGGTTGGCTCAGCTTTGGCCAGCAGCATGTCTGTCTTGGAGCCAGCTGGAACTGGCTCTGTCCAACACACAGGCAGCTTCTAGTGTCTTCTCACAAAAGCCACCCCTGCAGGCCCCCTGCTACCAAAACCTTGCCACATAAACACAATACACCAATGCATAAACAACTCAAATGTTTAGTATGATTCACAGGATGTACACTTATCACCATCTAAAATTTCAGCTGCCAAGCTCCTTTTTTCTTGTAACATTTGAGGCATATGTATTTGCAATTGAACATATTAACAAAGCAGCCTCGCTATACCATAGCATATACTCTGTAAAGCTAGGCATTTAAAGTCTAACAAAAAATACAAAAATAGAAGACAGGCCACCAGTGGTCAGATCATGGGTCCACCTCGCACATTATTTAGTCTCCAGTCAGTCCATTCCAGACTCAACCCAGCAGACATAAATGGACTTCTGGAAGAGAACAAGAAGAGTGCAAGTGTATGACATTTCCCTGGAGTACTCTCCCTGTCATTCTCTGGTATTTCAGCTCAGGGACTTTCCTGAGCCATGTGATTTGCCTGAGCCTTGTGATTTGCCTGCTTTGTAACCCTCAATGTATCCTTCTTCCAGGTACTTTCCCAATCTTCCCTTGACTTACACACACTTTTTGTACATACGCTGTCCTTTGACACAGGGTACCACAGGTCTGTACTCTGTCACACCTCTTTATCTTTGCTTTCAACCTGACTCCTAAAAACTTTGTTTGATAGCCCCTAGATTTTGTACTCCAAGAGACCATTTACCCACTTCATACCAGTCATGATTTTACAGAGCTCTATTACATGGTGCAAGGTTGTCCTTTTTCCACACTGATGAGTCCTGCCTGCCCAAGCCTTCCTCCTAGCTGTTGCATGCTTTTAATAATTTCTGCCCTTCTCTGAATGTTTTTTCAAGCCATTTGTTCCATGTGGAACAGCACAGCTCCTAGTATTAACCCCTGCAGAACTTTCCTGGTTGCTCCATTGTAAGAACCACATTGAACGTCCACATGCCCCTACCCCTTATTACTTATCTTTCAAACAATTTGTTATGCATAGGAAAGGGTCTTCCTGCTTTATGCCACTTTGCTTAACTTCCAAAGCCTTTGGCAAGAGACTTTGTCAAAAGCCTTTCAGAAATCCAGGAAGACTACACTAACTTTTATCCACATGTTGATTGACTTCTTGACTCCAAAACAAGACTTTCCTCTGGAACTGCAGAACAGAATTGTACCCCTTCCATTTTGCTGAAGAAGAGAAAGAAGCAAGCTGATTTTTATATGTTTACTGCTGTGATGGTAGTACCTGACATAGTCTTTTTGATGTCAGTATCACTTCTCAAGTCATATTATCAATATTTGGCATTTTTGAAAAATAATCACTCAATTACATCTGTATGTTCACATTAAAAAAATACTTTGGAAATAGACAATTTCATCACCCTGCTCATCAGAATGTGCTGGAGTAAATTAGGTTGGAGTCTACTCTAACATTTTGTCCCCAGATATTTTCCAGCTCTGCTCTGGTCAAGAATGAGGAACATTGTTAGTTCTTTGTTACTGTTCTTTTAGCAGAAGACTTCAATCTCTATTGTTGTAATCTGTCATCTCTAATTAACATTGTCACTCAAAACTTAAAAAAAAATATAACTAATGCTGAGTCACGCTACTTTATTATGATAAACTTTCCTATCTTCAGTAAACAGTCCTTCATAAATCCATACTGAGTAGTAAGCTAAATTAACTACATCAGAAAAGTCACTTTAGAATGAGAATTCATTAAAGACAGTGACAGCTTAGCGGGAGACAATGCACTACTTATTTCAAAAGCTATGGAGAAAGCCTCCCTTGATCAAAAACTCTGTTTACTTGGGGAAAGGGTAATTTAATTATCTATCTTCCTGACAAAAGGCATCCTTGTTGACTCAGGATGTAGATATTAGCATATAGGGAATTTACTGTTTCACTTAATCTAACAACCCAACATCAAAGAGACTTTGCCCTATAAATGAGTGCTGAAAAGTCAAAAAACAAATAAGCAAACAGGAAAAGGTTGAAAGAGAAAAGAGGATAAGCTGCTGAAAGCCTCATTTTCCTGGCATCAATTTTGCTGAAGTATAGCCTACCTCCACTGTGCTGAAGGAAAATATTTACCTTCGTAATATCCTGTTTCAAGTATATATTAACATTATTGGAAGTTTTAAACAGGGCAATGTAAGTTATTCTGTCTTGGCCCAAGAAAATTTCTCCTTTGTCTTTACTGCTGCAGGCAATTGTCTATCCCATCACCTGGTAGCCACCTCCTCAGTGAGTGGAGTACTGCTGCTAACTGCTCCAACTCTGGAAACTGAGCTAATTCCTAATTATTTATGACCAGTCCCCTAAGCTTCTTTCTTGCCCAAGCTGTAGCGGAAGGAGCAGTGGTGAATTGTTTGTGGACAGCCTTGCCTCAACAGATATCCCATCCTCCCAGTCAAATCTTCCATTGATCACAATGTGGGGGCATTATTGAGAAGAGCAATACGATAAAATGCAGCAAGAAAAGTTTTGGAGAAGGCAAAATAATGATTCTGTGGGAGAGCTTGGAAATGTGCTGTGTTTGAATGCATGGGAAGGAGGTAAACTTAAACGGTGGACAGATGGAGTAGGGAGTTCTCAGGTAAATACAATCAGTCTGGGTTTTGGAAAATATTACAGAATCCTGAACACAATTAATGTGAAAAGGAGAGGACTGAAAATTCTTTTGCAAGACATTCATGGAAGGAGAAAAGCCAGAAATCTTTAGTGGAATTTGGGTCATAAGTAGCTTTTGCAAAAGTGAAGTAATTTGAAGAGAAATTGAGAAGGAAGGAAAGGAAAGGAAAGGAAAGGAAAGGAAAGGAAAGGAAAGGAAAGGAAAGGAAAGGAAAGGAAAGGAAAGGAAAGGAAAGGAAAGGAAAGGAAAGGAAAGGAAAGGAAAGGAAAGGAAAGGAAAGGAAAGGAAAGGAAAGGAAAGGAAAGGAAAGGAAAGGAAAGGAAAGGAGAAGGAAGGAAGGAAGGAAGGAAGGAAGGAAGGAAGGAAGGAAATTGTGAGAGGAAAAACTCAGTGTATTCTTTCTGGGATCTCTGCTGAAAATATTCAGTAGCCTTAACCTTAAGGTTAAGTGGAATGCTTTACTACTTTTCCTGCTGTGTGTCTTTGTCAGGATTACTCATCCTTTGCCTTTATAATCAAAAACCTGTTTTTTGCAATAATTTCTGATGTTTTGAAGCCAAAACAGCCAGCTCACTATTCTGATTCGATTCTGAACTGATCGGTAAAATTCACGATCTGTTCTTGTTCTGTGGAGGGACCCAAGGAGCTGCTTAGAGGTGCGCATATGTCACACAAATGACAGTGTTCCCTCATCATATAGTAGCTTCTGGCTGTAACTGGCACAGCTATGGAAGAGAGCATTTGGTCCACTTGCAAAGGGAGCAATTTCACACAGTCTGTGGAGGCTGCCAAGGAATACTTCACATTTAGAATACCAACATAAATCTGAAGGTCACCGAGCAAGGACTTATGCAGTTCAAATAATTAATTATTTGGATCAAAGATCATAAAATAAGTATATAAGCCAACAAATGCAATCTCTGCATTTAAATCAACGTGAGGGCTTTAAAAATATTATTAGAAACATTGAAATATTATTAAATTACATCGAGTGTAGATGAATATAATAAAATACAGATAAAAGCAGTAGCCACATAATGCTCATTACATTTGATAAGGGGAGAAACATAACACAATCTCATTTACAGACTTTTTTTTTAATTTGGGAGTTTTTTGTGCTAAATTGGTCAATATTTTATCTTTGTTTGTTCAGGATGTGAAGGAGATAGCTTTGCCTGTTGAAGTTTCCCTGGAAATAACACCAGAATCAGCAATCATTTGATTTTTCAAAGATCTTTTTTTCACTTCAGTCTTCATAATGAAAAGTTGTTTAAGGGGGTGATCCAGAAAACATAAATAACAAGTCATTTTGTGCAAATGCAGCATTTATACTTTCTGCATAATGCAAACACTTAACTTATGGTAGACACATTTTCATATCATTCTAATATCTTCTAAACGTTTTTTTTTTGCAAGAATATTAGACTTTTAGTAACTTTAATTCTGACACAGAGCAAGACAATATTGTTTTGGGAGATGAAGATTAAAAAATATGGATTGCATTTAAAGAAGAAACCAAATGCTGATTATGGATGTTGATTAGAAATAATGACATAAAAGTGCAAAAGAAATGCCTAGTAATAGACTGGGCATGGCAGGAAGGACAATGATTAAATATTGAGGGCAGTAAAGGAGGGTCTAAGGCCTAAGCTTTGTTGTATCTCTGCCTTGGTATTTCTTTCTTTATACTGTTTTTCCAGTTGATACATCTGTTTAACTGCAAACAGCTGCTTGCACGATAACAGGTTTAGCTGTAGTTTACCAATGCAATGGCAAACACTGATATCCTTTACCTCAATAATCAACATAGCCTCATTCAAGCAAACTTTCAGTGGTTTGGGATTTGATCTGTTTTAAGAAGTCACAACATGATTTAATAAAATGACAAATTGTGATTAAAAAATTTCACAATATTCAGACAGCTCCTTATGTCAGTCTCATTCCCTGTCTTTTTCATATAGTGCAGTATTTGAAAGCAATTCATGTATTTAGCACTGACAAGATGCTTGTCCTCTTGGGTATTTTTTTTTAGTCAGGGTGTGTGTGTTTGAGAGAGAGAGATGCACAGTAAGATGCAGTCCTGGTATAATTAATATTTCTGTTATTCTGAAAGGATGAAGCAAATATCTGAAAATGCTTTACATTCCAGAACTGCCACATACCACATTGCAATTGAATTCCCACCATAGATGTGGTAATTCCTTTTACTACTTTAAAGTTATTTAAGCCTCCATCATCTTCTACTCTTTCTTACAAAGAAGACATTTTCTCCCACTAGGACAAATGGGATCTTTGAGGGTAAGCCATCTATCTGTAGCTTTCTTACTGCTGATACAGTAGTTAGTGCATTTATTGTGCATGGACGTTATAAAAGGACGGTTGCTTAATAAAATGACTGGTTACACAAAAGGTCAAATTCCAAACTTAAAAGCACACGTCATTTCCATTGACTTAATTTATTGAAAAAATTTGTTCCACAATCCTTCCTCTTAATTACCTTAAGAGTCTCATTTCATTTACAAATATCCAAAGATATTGTGCTGTCTTGCAGGTCACTGTTACGCTGTGGTAGTGTGGTAGTGACCTTAGCAATGCTGAGGTAGAATAACTTTCCAAATGAATGGATTTCCTGACAGCCAGGCTAATACAAAAGAATGAGGTCACTATATAAATTTTGCTTTAGACCATAAGTTTCATAAAGTAGAGCTCATGAAGTTGAGCTGATTGGAGATGACCATCTGGGCCACTAAAACTGTTGGTATCGACTGACAGTGAAGGAAAGAAATTACTGTTCAGTCTACATTTCTGGACCTGAGCAGGACAAGAAAGAATTAACTGTACAGTCTGTATTGAAAGTCCACTGCCAGAACTGGAGTAGGGATGGCTGGGAAAAGAAAGGATCTATTTTTTTTTTACAGGGGTCAGGCAATCATAGAATTTTCTTTCTTGAAATCACGCTTGTGTATTGACTGACTGTGGTATAGAATCAGTCCAGGATAAGAAAGGTATGCAGGAGAAAAATAAACTTATTTGAGGTAGAATCTATGTAAAAAATGAAATGTTTTAACATTGTTTTCTCAAATTCCCTTTTCAGAGTTTTATAGTATTGTTATAAATTCTGTCTATTTGTTTGGTCCAGCAATTATGAGCTTTAGAAAATGCCAAGTATTCCTCCCCAGTGGATATGGCAGAATACATTAAATTTTGCATTGTAACTAGTGGTTCTGAACTTTCTGCTGCAATTGTTTTGCTAAAAACATTTTCAAAAAACACAGTTTGGAATTGTGGTTATGATGTATTCTCAATTCTCATTAAAGCTGTGTAGGAAAAGGAAACATAACCCTGAAGACAGGAATGTAAAATGTCAATTCAAGAAATAGGGCAACAACACTTTTATTACCTAGCTCAAACGTGGACTAGAAAAAGCATAAAAGACAGTACAGTCTGCAGCAAATGTACACAAATAGATTGTGTCAAAGCATACACTACGTTCATGCAGTATGGCTTGATTTGCTTAACACTCTACCTGCATTTTGCCATCAATGCTGACGCTGTACTCTCTGTTATGTGTTTTGTAAGGAAAATAAGGGGTAAAATTGGGAAGATATTAAAGAACACTTTCAGCACTGGACCTATTCTGTCTTGTATTCACAAGGGTACAAACGCATAGTCCGGTGTTACTGTGAATTCCTGAGTCACATTCAAAGTGTCTTCCTGGCCAGGCTGCTCACACCTGCCTGGGTTTATTTGGCATGTAACTGTTTTTATGAACAATATCATCTAGGTAAGGAAGCGGGGGGAGTGGGGGGTGGAAGTCAACAATTTTGCTGATAAACACAGCAAGTGTGTATTTAATATATTTTTTGTAGTCCAGCCAGCTAGCTTTCCTTTTCTACAGTAGAATGCATAAGACAGCTTCAGAGGCAGCACCATCTTTCAGTGTAATCAATTTCTTTCTTAATTTTTTCAGAGACCCTGGAGGAATAAAAATCTTCAAATTGAAATATGCCTTTTTGTCCCTTTAAAATCTAGAGTTCACAACCTTTTTGTTGTTGTTGAATTCACCATCTCTTGTTTACTGGTGCACTCATTTAGTATGGTCTTATCATCTCAGTGTGGCATGTCTATATTCCCAGAGGCCAGTTCAGTGACTTTATTTCTAATTTACTCTTTGCTCAAGAAGGCTTCATCTTTGAAAACTAAGTGGGGTCATTCTTTTGCTGCTTCAGAATCAACTAAAGCTAAGCCTATGGTGCTACAGCCTTATATATATATACAGTGCTATAGTGAAAGTCATCATGAAGACATTTTTATGAATATATATTCAAGTAGAAAAACAAAGGATTTGGTTTGTACATTTTTATTTTCAAGTAGAAAAACAAAGGATTTGGTTTGTTTCCTTTTGCCTTACACTTTAAACAAAGGCTTTGTAGTCTGTCTAGCAGAGCTGTTATACTTTCTTGCGCACACTATAATTACATTCAGTATGTGGTAGAAAAAGAAGAAGACAGCTGGATGTGTTTAGTAAGATATGCAAATTTGTTTAACCTTCCAACTGATATAGAAAAGAAATAAGACTTTTTGCCTTCTTGCAGATGGATGTTTGGGTTTTGTTTTGTTTTCTAAATTGGCTGAATTTGTCCAACTGAGTGGAAAATAAATGCATAGAGAGAGAGTAGATGTCTTTCTCAAAAATAAACCACTCCCTGTGGCTCTGATACATGTAATTTTTAGCTAAACAGCAGAGAATGTCTGGAGATTCAGGTAAGACTGTCTATCTGTCCTTTATGAAGAGATACCCGCTATTTCATCCCCTAGAGAATTCTAATCTGGCCATTTCTTAAAAGATCATTTCTTAGCGTAGCTGACCTTTGAAAAGACTGATCAATACCTAACTATGCAGTTGATAAACCAAGATTCAGGCAGCATATGAAATGTTCAGAGAAGTCTTTTATTGGTGATAAATCAGTGAAATGAAAATAAGCAGAATAGTATTTCCCTTTAAACACTACTTAGAACAGTGACTTTTTTTTGCACAGCTTTAAAACAGAACTTTTGATTGTCTTGCTTTTCTATTTCTCCAGCAGACTTTTTTAGGAACCCCCAATGCTCAGATCTTTTTTATTTTTTTGAAAGCTAAATTTCTGGAACTGCAGATTT
The DNA here is from genome assembly GCF_000699145.1 of Aptenodytes forsteri. Lineage (NCBI taxonomy): Eukaryota > Metazoa > Chordata > Aves > Sphenisciformes > Spheniscidae > Aptenodytes > Aptenodytes forsteri. The sequence goes on from NW_008796110.1 coordinate 5,719,537, forward strand.
CACACTTGTACTTTTCCATTAATTTCAGCAGTGTTGCTTCTGCCCAGTCTTTGCAAATAACATGCCAGTCTTTTAAAGTTTGTTGGAAGGTATTAGGAAGGGTTTGGGGGTCCATGGCATGTGGTACTACGTAGGGTGTATGCCCTGTGAACCCCAATGAATCTCTGATGTGGAAGAACTCTAGTCCTGTCAGTCTCTTCCAGTCTGTGATTCTGTGAAGTAGCTTTTTTCTTCATAATCTATACTCTCAGAGCACATCCATATAAACCAAAATTGTGCCTGTTCAAAAAATCCCATGACAGAAAGCATCATTGAATGGTGTCACAGCTAAAAATCTGTATTGACAGACACCTACTTGCATTCTGCAAATCTACCTGCAAATCTGTTTTCACATTCCACCTACAGGTGGAATTATACAACAAATTATCTTCATAAATTAGCCAAATAATTAATGTTCTTTTTTCTTGTCTGATTAATCTGACCTTTCTCTAAGCTGTGTTTTGACTCATTCATACTTAGCAGAATTCACACAGTACCAGTTTCACTTACAATGAGTAATACCTCACCTCAGTGATAACACCACTGGCTTCGATGAAACAATTTTTGGAATAATTTTATTTTTGTCAGGAATTAGATTGGGAGCTGGCTGTACTGAATCATGCAAGCTCTTCTTAAATACACTAATAGCCCGCGACTGATTCATTTTAGCCAAGTGTAGTCATATCAGTATGGACTTTTCCAAAGACAAGTTATTAAATTTTTCTAAAGGATCTAATTGAAAATGTAGGGTCTGTTTGAGGAAATAAAATAGTAATAAATGGGGTAATACTTATTTACTATTTTTTTTTATTTTCCATTCTCAACAGTCATCTAAGTTACCAGCATTGTTTCTGCTCCATGACTGAATGATTGAAAACACAGAGGGGAGAAATTAAGTTTCCTTATTTTACATTTTTTCGGCTTCTCCTCCAAATTATCGATGCTATGATTAAAGTCCTCCCTGAGCATGTCTTGAAATGCTTGGGAATGACTGTTCTTGAAAGAAATGTGTTTGTTAACAGGATAATTCATTACTCATTATGCATCATTTTCTCTGTGTTATTCATATGGCCCCATTTCAAATACTTCAGTATTGCAATGGGGAAAAAAAAAAAGATTTAATTTAGCATAGAATCCAGCCCTTTGACAGGAATTATACTTAACACTGACCTCAGTGCTTTCACAGTAATATAGAGACGATTTGTTAGCATTAAAAGCATTGAACTGAAACTTGAAAGGAAAAATACTTTCTAGAAGATTTTTTAGAAAAAAACAAACCTACAAAACCCAAAATAATCTGTAATGGTGTGAAAATCGTAATCACCTCGAAACACTTTCCCCCTCCCCAAAATGAAATCCCAATGAAAAATTTTACTTTAGTGAACACACATCTGTCAAACTGGGGGATTTGACAAGCTGACAATTTACAACCTGTTTGTACAAGTATGGGGTCATTACCGCTGTTCACACTGTCAGCTCCAAACCTGTTCCATACTATCACTGAAAACTTGGCTTTTCTAACATCAGACCAGCAAATTTCAAAGCTGATCATTTTGGGGTATAGAAAGTAGCATTTCAGATAGAGCAGACACAAAAGTGTTGTCAGGCTGTAAGAATGTGAGTGCATCAGCCAATATAATTAAATTTGATGATCATCTTGGTAACACCCTACAGAGAAACTCTTTAGGATGGTATCATTTCATTCTTTTGTCTGTCAGCCATGACTGCAGCCCTACAGTTTTGCTAGCTTAGTACATTTCTGGCCAAAAATAGCCCAGTCTAGCTGTCAGTCTTATTCTATATGGGTTTCAAAATAATAAAACCATAAAGGCCAGACTTCAGCAATCATTGCTTATATTGTGTTCCTTAAAGTCTATAGAAATTAGACAGTGAAAAACTAGTTCTTATTATTGATACAGAAATGCAAGATTCTTTGGCTAAATTATTTATCCCAATCCAAACCTGTGTGAGGAGGCAATCTGATTACTGACATAAGGCTGCTGTATATCTAGAAACCTAAAACCCCCTTGGATCCTATATTCTTGAGTATCCAATAACAAAAGATATGACAATGGATGGATTTATGTGAGTTTTGCAGACAAACAAGACAGAATCTACTCAAGAAACAGAAAAAATCTAACATTTCCCAAAGTCCCTGCATATAATATTCCTATTTCTTGCTATTGGTTATTTAGGACTATATGATAAAAAAGCAATAAAATCACTTAGACATGAAGAAACTGGTAGCATTTTCAGCTGGTTTTAGCCTGGTTTAAAGGTTATGACCACATCCTGCGGCCCTAGCGAAAGGAACTTACTATGTTAAAAAGACCATTACCTGCTCTAAATAAAAGTCCGTGTTTGATAAACTTCAGGACTCAATGCCATCATCTGTATTAAAAAGATAACTAGAGACAGACAAGCAATACTTTTACAAGCAATACAGACAACATTTAAAATTTTTACTGGGCTTAGAGAAAATATTTGTTTGCTTAGAAAAATTGTATCAAGAAGCAAAGACTGAGGATATTTTTAAAAACCCATAGCAAAATATAAAGGGAAAAACTCTCATTTAATTCTATTAAAGACTCTGCTTTAGAAGGAAACAGTTCTCTGTGGTTCTCTAATACATGGTAAAAGATATATATATACACGTTAAAAAAAAGATACCAACTTTGTAAAGGTTTGGTTGCAGGATAACATGTAGACCATTTCTTCCTTTTTCACTTTAGCTTTTCTACCCATCATTTCCATCAACTCTTAAAAGTCTGCTGCTCCAACTGTACTGCTGAAGTCAGTAGGAGTTGTCATTCATGTCAATGGGAGTAAGATCAAGGACAGCTTTACAGTTAAACAAGGGATAAAAATTTCAAATGCAGGAGTACTGTAAATATATATTTTTAAGGAACAGCAATAAAAGAATTTCTGAAATAAGACCAATATGCATCTGCAAATTTATCCAGATGAACTCTGTTGTCGTGTCATTTCCATGCAAGTTTCCACAAATAACTCCAAGAAAGTTAAATACATTTTCATCATATCTCTAAATAGACAACAAATAATTTTTAAGAGATTATATGTGATGCTTTTGAGACAGAGTATTGATAATAATGTTATTTAGTTTTACCACCTCCAGCTGTATATGTTTGCCAAAATCAAGAGGAAAAATGCATTTTGTTGTAAAGTTGCTTTCTCTTTAATTGTTGAGGTAGAATTTATAGAATTCACTTATAAAAATTCACTTATATAGATGACAGCAATTTTAGTTTTCTCGTGTTTTGCTTCTTTATCTCTCAACTTTCACTCTTCTTCTGTTAACTTCCTCCTATTTTTCTATTAGCTCTTCTATTTTTACTATTATTTTTTCTACGTTTTAATCTTCTATTACTTTGTAAGAAGGCATCCAAGACTGATTAACTAATGCAATTTTAGAGCTAACACATCTTAATGGAGTGTATTGCTGTTTGTCAGACACTCCCAGTGCAGAGCTGAAGGTTTGCCTTCCCGTCAGTCATCATAACAGCATAGTTTATTGAAATTGCAGTTTTCATATATATACTGGTGGCATTCGTATTTCAATACAATTATAGTCTCAGTTTGTTATGTTTTTGTTTCAATTCTCTATATCAATCACTAAGACTTCAGCTGACCAAGAATTCTGATCATTTGATATTCAGGGAGCAGTAAGAACCACAGAACTGACTTGAAAGCAAACAGTAAGATAATGCATTCAGCTCGGCTTGGGGGTGACTAATGCAGGGGTGGCCAGGGTAGAGTTTATACAGGTTAGGAGATAGCAGGGGTTGAGCTGAGACCGTGGCATTATATCTGGTAGTGCAAGGAAGCAAGCAGTAAGAAAAAATTACTTTTTTTTTTTCCAAAGGAAAATGTCAGTAAATATTAGAAAGACTTTTTTTACTGTCACCTTCCCGGGGTACCATCTCCGAAAAAAATTCTGATCTGACAATGCTAAGAGAAGAATGAGAAAATGTGCTCCAGGAAGCAATTTGGATATGGTTGCAGGCATCTTCTCCATTTTTGGTTTTCATAGTCTACAGCCCAGGGTCCTGTTTGCCTCTCACCTTTAACCAAGGAGTCTGGACAAACATACTTATAGCATGTTATTATAGATTGAACCCCAAAGTTAGTGGTCAGTATAATTTTCACTGTCAGATGCTCACTTGATGCTTGCCACCACAACTTCCTCTACCAGATTTCCAAGATGCCTGAAAAAGTTTGTGGAGGAAATACTCTGACAGATCTCATTACACACTGTGGCTTGTCAGCATACCTCTGACAATCTTTAGTAACAGCTTCTGAGTCCTATTAGTCTGAGAAAGGATTATTAAACTCATTTAGAGCCAACTCCTGCTTCTACCAGAGACAGTACAGAAGCTTTTTATAGTGAAGTAACAGCTGACAGTAAGACTGAGAAGCCCTTGATGCAAGAAGAAACCTACAATATGTATGTAATTACATGAATGGTTTTGACACTTGCTACACATTACTGTGGTAAGAAATACTATTAATCATCTAAATATGGTGTTGGGAACAATATGTCTGAAAGTTAAGAAACAAAAGAAGCTGTTCTAGTTGGTATGATCTACTACTTTCTTGTGTGTATGTATACATACCACTGAAGTTCAGGCTACAGTTCTGATACCTTCTTGGCATAACCTCATCAACTCAACCTGCTTCTGCAATAGTGCTTGGTCCATTCAGCTTTATTCAGCTTATTCTAGGCTTGACACATTCCAAAAATGCACATACACAAAACCAAACTCTTTTGGAGAGTTTTGTAAACGACCTAAGGGCCATGATGCTATTAATGTGTTGGTGCTGTTTCCTAGCAATGCAAGTTTGAACCTGACCTTTGCAGAATGTGAGGGAAGTGCACAGCTGTGTTACTATTCTCATCTCTGGGGAAGAGCAAGTTTATTTTAGGAAAAGAAATTGTAGGGAAGACAATAATTTCAGAGAGAAAAAAAAAAATCTCAGATGAAAAATACCTGTGCAGTGGAAGCAAAATGCTGGGAAGGAACATGAAGGAGGGGTTTGGATCTATGATTATGGGATAAATAGAAGAGTTAACAGAGTAGCAGGGGAGCTCATGTGGCTCATGAGAGTCACAATCATAGGAAAAATGATTTGAGGAATAGATAAGAAGAAGGATGTGAGGGTCTTGAACATCAGAAGAGGGGACACCAATTTTGAGGAACAGTGGAGAGTGAGCTCTTAGATTTCCTCCCTCTCTTCTATGTATACTGCGATCAGGCATCTCTTTTCCTGTCTATTTGTGTACTGCTGTCTCTGTGCAACTCCTTCTGGTCCCACTTTAGGGAATCTTGCCCTTTGGAAGAGACCTACAGCTCCTGATTAGACAGATTGCACATCCTCTGTGCTTCAGAGGGATGTGAAAAGCCCTTTCCTTCCATCCTCTGAACGTTCATAAGAAGCCTTACTTTCTAGGATAAATCTTTGCTGAAGATAGCAATTATTACACAGTAGATGCAGCTGATTAATCTCAGGCAATATTATAGTGGAGCTCCAAGCATAATTAAGGTCATTGCTGACAAGCCCTTCCTATTTAAAGATGAATCTTTTAAGTGATCTAAAACATGCATGCTTACTCAGATTGTCTTGGACTTCAACTCTGCCTTGTGGTTCATAAAGCAAAGCTGATAATTCAACCTGGGGATCATTTGAGTGAGACATTCCAGGGATACAATCCCCAAGTCCCTTACATCATGAATTTTTCAAATTCTGCTATATTTATTGTATACCTGTAGGGCTGAAGCCATGACTTTCTTCATAGCTCCAGTTGCACTTAATCACTTGATGTTTATTCTGGCAGGTGAATAGAAATTTCTGCTCCTTTGGAGAATTAACATGGGCGTTCAGTCATTAATGGTGATTTGGATTCAGTTGTTTGTTTTTGTTTAAGAATAGGCTTTTTAGAGTGTAGGATACCTCATGCTGTCTGCTCACAAACACAGAACACAATGTTCAGAAAATCTACCAAACATGGATTTGTAACCACTTATTTTTGATTGAACTGAGAAGGACAAGGTAATAAGTATTTCATTCTTACATAGCTAAAAACCAGGGGCTACAAGGCTAAACATTGAAATTGACATCTCGAAAGATCAGCAGAAGGCATCTGGAATTCTCCATTAAAAATGTTTTTTTTGTTTGTTTGTTGTTGACTGGAGAATAGTATTAAGTCTTTAGATGCTTTAGTCTACTAAAGGTTATCATTTTACAGTTAATCAGGCTTCAAATCTGGTTCTGGGATAACATATGTTTGCGGATAAGAGACAGCTCAGTTTTTCATATATTTTGAAGAACACTGAATGTTTTGCTTTTCTAGTTTCAGATAAGTTATTAACTTTTTGAGGAAGTGTCTTTTTCTCCCTTGCTCAGTTTTTGAAATTTTATCATCTGGTTTTGTGACTTCTTTTTCATGGGATGGTTGGGTTTTGATTGACTTTGCAGTTAGCAATTCTTAACTTCCTCAGAAACGGTGGTGTATTTTCTATTTCAGTTCAGCATATGAGGCCTTAGTAGTTCTGTTGTGGCTTATTGGTTAACTCAGGATTTGCCTGTAAAAGATCTTTCAGTTCCATAGTGGTTTTATTAAAAAAAAAAATAAAATTTAGTTTTGTCTTGTGGGTTTGAACAGTTGTCATATTCTGCAGTTCAGTATTTCATCTTTTCTATAGACTCCGTTTTCCTTTTGCTTATCATTAGGAAGTTCATTCTTCAGAAATAGTTTTGCTATTACAGCATGCATAGATCACAAGTGTATTTTTTTTTTAACTGAAGTTTGTTTCAACTGTATTAGTTTTAACTGAAAAAATAAAAAAGTTTGATTCTGTAAATGCTGATCTTCCTCAATTCCTACTTTCTTCAGACTTCCTTCAGAGAACTAAGGACATTCAGCCATTTGCAGCCCCAGGCATCCAGGGTAGAAAATGATTTAAGGTCAGGGCTCCTCCTGAAAAATGTAAACTAGCTTTAATCAAATTTTGAACGATTTATGCAGTGTTAGACATCTTTTCATTAATCTTTTCCAATTCATACCTTGAATTCAGCACAGTGATATGCTCAATATATTTTGACATCTGAAAATGTCATTATTATTTTGTTGTGTGAAATAGCAAAATGACAAATTATTCTTTCAGTCTTTAATTTGTAACACAATTCATTAAGAGGTTTTTTTCCATGTTTAAATACTTTCAGTGTTTACATGTTTTGTATCAGTGTAGAATAATATTTTTTCCTTTAATTAGAGACTTTCATCCCATAAAGGATATCATTGCAAGCTAAAGAAGAAAAGCATGGAACTCTATATGATGACAAGACATTTAATAATAATAGAATAAACAGGTTGGAAGAAATCTTGACAGATAATGTAATCCATCCCCAACTGAAGAAGTAGGCATATCCCTCTTAAAACCTGCCAGTGTTAGATGCTGCACCACTCACCCAGATAATCTATTCCTGTACTCAACCCTTCTCAGCTTTAAAACACTTCTACCTAATGTATCCTCTACCTCCTCCTTGCTTCAGTTAAAGCCTGTTACTCTTCACTATATCCACAGAGAATAAGAAGGATGGTTTATTCCTTTTCTTCCTGCCATCTTTTTTGTGTTTGAAGATGGTTTCTATGTGTTCTCTCAGCCTTCTTTTTTCTAGACAAAAAAGCCTCAAATCCTCTTTCACAGGTCAATTTTTATGGAGTTCTGATCATTCTCAGTGCAGTATCATTGACGGTGATATGTGCCACTTTGACGCATACTGACAATGCAGCAATAATCAGCCTCCAAAAGATGATCCCTCCTCACTGCTCACTGGCTAGCTTCCATAGTTAGATAAAAGCTCCCAAATATAACAGTAATACAAATAACTTTATTGCCCCATGCTTTTGTGCTCTATCAGGATAATGCATTTATTCATATCATAATGTTACCTAAAAAAAATAGTGGATGCAGAGATAAAGATAATGCAATCAATATGAACATAATTCTTATTACTTGTTTTGCTTCCCAAAAGCTAAAAAGATGCAAAAGCTGGTTCCATTACATTTTTCTCAAATCATTTCAGAAGATACTTCCCAATTATTTTTTTAATTTCATTTTTTACATTTATAAAAATAAAATAGCTGGGACAGATTATGCTTAATGGGGAGATAAAAGTCTAAAACCACGGAATAAAGATCACCATCAAGATGCAGTACACCTTCATAAAAGATTGCCTTTGGAAAACCAAGTTTATTTTGACAGTTCAAGATTAGCTTTCCTGGTTTAAAATAATTCAGAAGGCATTGTCCCCAAGTGGGGGCACATAAAGCATAAGTCTCTGAATGGAGACACAATCACCATAGACAATAACTTTCTCAGTGGTCCCTTATCCACAATTATGAGCAAAAATAGACTTCTTGTTTAACAGATCCTGATTTCAAAAACCCTTATTACAATTTTATTGGTTGCCATTAAAATAGGATGAGGAGAAGGTACACTTAAGCATTCAAAGTATTAAAACTATTTAGGAAAAGCATACCAAAAGTTTTAAGCTACTCATAGAAGGAGTTGTGTTTTCAGATTTTTCAGACAGAAGGATCAGTCTATTTAATTACTTATCTATCTATCTACCTGGGAAAATGTGCCTGTGAAAAATACTGCTGCACTGGTTACAAGGCTGCTTGTCTGAAAAAGAAACAAAATAAGGATTTGTGTGAGACAGGAGTTACAGGTCACGGGAAATGTGTTTCCTGGTAGCCGTGACAATCTGAGGGAAGTTTACTTAGACTTTTAGATATTATTACTCTATCTCAAAATTAATCTGATCCACTGGAGCAGAAACACTTTACATGGAGCCACAAGCTATTCTGGGATATTCAGAGCTGCATCTCTGAGCAGCAGCAGTGATGACTTATGCCTGTAACAACAGGCTTAGAAGCTCTACACTGATGGCTGTTTCAGGATTTCTGCCCATCCTAATCAAAATCGATGTATATAACTTGTCCACTAATACGGCCATCTGTTAGTGTGGCATACTGCCCACACAGAAGGTATTATGCCAATTTCAGTGTTCCAGCCTAAGACGGATTTAGAAGGCGACAGAGAAAACACGGTGCATTAAAAACAGCAAAGAGCAGTCTAACCTTAGGGAATCCTACCGCAAGGGCTTGCAAAGTCTACCTGATGCCTTAGCAATCTGTGTTACAATGCATGTCTCCTGCCCTGACCTGGAGAAAGACAGAATACCAAAAAGGTTCAGAAAGTGTCAGCAGCTTACTGTGCTACCAAATAGCCAGTAGATCAAGGGAAGTTATTTCCCCCTTCAACTCAGTGCTCATGAGACCACATCTACAGTACACATCTAGTGTCCAGGTTGGGCTTCCCAGCTGATCAACCAGACCACAAAGCTGATCAGAGATACGAGCACTTGCCCTGTGAGGAGAGACTGAGGGAACTGGGTTTGTTCAGCCTAGAGAAGAGGTGGCTTGAGGGGTACCTAACTTCAGCCTTCCAATACTGCTGGAGATTATGAGGAAGACAAAGCCAGGCACTTCCCAGGAGTGCATGGTGGGAATATGAGAGGCAGGGGGCATAAATAAGAACAGAGAAGGTTCTGACTAGGTGTGGGGAGAAACATTTTCCCCATGAGGATGGACAAGCAGTGGAACAAGTTGCCCCAGAAAGTTGTGCAGCCTCCATCCTTCGAGGCTATGAAAACCAGACTAGATAAAACCCTGAACAGCCTAGTCTGACCTCAGAGCAGAGCTCGCTTTGTGAAGGATGCTGCCCTAGAGACCTCCTGAGATCCCTTCCAATCTGGATTATCCTGCAATCCTATATGTAATCAATGAAGAAGGTGGTGCTCATGAAGATTCCTTAGACCATCACATTTTATATTTTTGTCTGTCTCGCATCGCAAACTGAAAGTTTCATGAAAATACAAGAAAAATGTATTTTCACAGAACTTCCTGCAAACATGATGAATAAGGAATTCAGGGTCCAGCCTCGTTTGTATTAATGTAAAGGGAGAGGGCCTGGCTGTCTGAGATTTGTATTCTGTAAAACAGCAAAGACAACTCTTGACAAATCATATTTCTGTTTGATTCCGCTACATGAGTAGCGATTGCTACTGAGACTAAAGAAACACTCTGACATTGGATGGTGTAAAAATATCCATGAAGAGGACACAGCTGTAACTGAAGCATACACAGGACTGATTTGCTACTGTTAGTCTATGGTACAGACAAATCTCTATTAGACTCTCATTTTAATTGGTAAAAATTTAGCAAGAAGTCATACCTCAGTTAAGTGATTCACTATCACTCTAGAGATATATTACTGTAAACATACACAAATATCATACACATAATAAAAGGGAGGTAATTATCTAAATTGCATCATTTTAAAAAATCAAATTTCCCTGCTGTTTGCACATTTTTTAAAAAAATTGGATATGAGAAATTAGGCAGATGAATTTCAATTGCAAAGAAGAAATTCATTTTATTGTATTTTTAAATCAATATTATTGGGAAGTAAAATTGAGGTCATCAGAAAACAGCTAACAGAGTAATACAATGAGCATAGAAAGAAAAGTATATCAACAAAGTAAACAAAGTAGTTCTCAAATAATTTGAAATCTGTAAACTGCTTGATAAGAGATTTTTTTCTAGTAATCCAGTTCTGGCTATGAAGATCTTTAACCATACAGAGCATTAAGTGCTTCAAAGTTCAAAGGCAAGTGGTAGGGCACAGGATGCGAGTCAATCCTATAAATTCCAGCCAAAAAAATATAGATACCTCATAGACATTGTACCATGTAGGTCTCACAGGTTAACTGTACTGTCTTGCTTTTTTGTTATTTTAGTGAATTAAATAAATTTGCCTTCAATACCATCCACACAAGATTACACTATTCTTTTTTTTAAAAGAAGTTCAGTATTATAGACTGACATATTATTCCAATTCCAATAATATAGCTGAAACATAAAAGATTAATTTCAAATATATATTGAGTTCCTCCAAGCTGATCTTTCAACTGAAAGCCAGTGACCTCAAGACACACATCTTTATTCTTGTACAAACTTCTATCCTTGACTACAAAAACCCAATTTATCAGAACAGTAAAAGTTTTGAACTCCAGCTTCATTGACTTTGGCAAGACTGAACCATATTGTACCCTAAAGGATCTGATGAAATCTCCAATATCTTTCTGTCTTTTTCCTGCATGTATCTTTCTTATTAGTAATTGGATCATCCCAAAATAAATGAGTTCATGATCTAAATGAGTTCATGGAGCAAAGTGACATATTTTACAGCTAAATATAAGAAAGTTATATTGAACTCATGTTTCTGTTTTGCTAAAAGTCAGTGTTATCATTCATGGAATGCAGTAGAGTGGGACATAAATTTTATTCAAATGAATGCAAAGTCACCTCTTTCATTTTTAAAAAATCATCAGAACTGTATGATGCAATAAACATCACCAGGACCAAAAGTCTCTAACTCTTTCTGCAGCCATTATTTACACAGTTCTCTTCTGTTAGAAAAATAACTTTTTATTTGTGTACGTTATAGGTGAAGATTCCAAACATGAAGAAATAAACCTTGGCCTTTGAAAACTTTCAGGAATCCTTTATATATAGAGTCATTCAATTTGTTTTAAAATACATTCAGAAGAACAAATAACAGGTTGGAAGCCTCTTTCCTGGTGTACTGAGAATTTGGGCTTGACTTTTCAAAAGGTTTTCCAGGGTGTTGAAACCAGACATCTGGAAATAACAGGAGTCATGCAGCAATTACCATCACCATAACCACAAAGTGACATATCAATGTCTATGCATTTTAACTAGTAAATAGGGAAATAAAAATGTCATACTAACAGTACTTCACCATGACTGAAACAAGTTCTGAATTGAAATATGGTTTCAAGTTGACTACAAAACTGTATTACTAAACCCTCTGGTCAGCTGAAGCCAGAATGGGTGAACATGTTGAAGAATGCCTATGACTTCTTGACTAGACTTTTACAAAATATAGTATTAACTTCTTTATATTTAAACCATTGTTAAAAAAGGCAGTGGCAGGGGGGGGGGGTTTGTCTTTCTTTCAACTTTATCAATAGGCAGTGGCAGTTGTGCAGTTTTGTGTTCTCTTCAAACTTAGTCACTCGCTCAGCAAGGAAACCAGAGTTTAATGACTACTTCAGGCTGAAGGAATGCAAGTCTACATCCCACACCACCATATAAAAAAGGATCATCTGTCTATAGATGAAGAACTAGAAAGGCAGGCTCCATTTTGTAGCCTAGAGGTACTCAGCTGAGACGGCACGTGCTGGACTCAGCTCTCTACTTCTGGTTTTCAGACCATTTTTTAAAATGAAATTTTGAAAGAGTCCCAGAAGAAAGGAAAAAATGTCAGTGTTCCTCATTTCAGCTCAGCACAAAAGACACTGAGCTGCAGAATCATGATCACGTTCGCATCACCTGCATCTAAACTAATACATTGCATTTATTTTAGCCTGGTGGCATTGGTTTGAAAGGAGAGTGAAACAGTGCTCCCCACTGTCCCTTACTTCTCATCCTCTTTGAAATGTGGAAGACAGTTTGAATCCTCACAGGACTGAAAATAAAGCCAGTTCTCCTGTTTTCTGCTAGGCTATTCCATAGGATATAAGGAGCTCTATCACTACCACCTAATTTTAAAAGAATGCATGAAGACTTTAGGAATAGGTTTGAATCCCAGCTGGATGGAGGCATTTGCCTCCAGACGTGCCTTAAGTATCTATTGTCATTGGGCATAATGGTTCCAGTTGCTTACTCTGTGCCCTGTCTTCATGCTTTTCAGGTCATTGTTCTGAGGAGCCTAATTGTCCCAATAAAAGAAGACATACAACTCAGGTGCCTAATGCAACTCTAGTTTCCATTCCTCAACTTAGGGATTTAGCCATTTCAGGTCCTAAAACCTCTCTTGAATCTACTGAAAAATCTTGTGTGATTAATCCGAACTTAAGTCAGCTGAGGAAACCTGCATGCTCACAAAGCATCAGTTAACATCAACATACATATGTATCTATATGAAATGAGCCAGGTGTATAAGACAAAGGCTAAAAAGTACTAGTAGCAAAGTTAAAGATGACAGCAAATGTGCTATCACACAGGTGTAGAACTAAGCTCTATTTGAGAAAAGATACTTTTTCTGACTCAGTAAGACCACAAAACTTCAAAATGTAATTTTCAAGGAGATACTGGCCACACTAAATAAACACAACCTTACCAAGGGGAAATACGCATATTGAGTCTTTAAAAAGGTTTTTGAGACTAGAGAGACGAACATAACATCCAAGAAGATGTGAGAAAATGTTTTTAATCACTGAAATGGATTGGAAGTCCCTGGACCTCTCAGAGATTCTGGGAACACCATATAGTTATGGGCTTCTAAAAATACAAGAGTCACCCTATTTTCTTTTTTGGACTGTAGTCAACAGGCCATTCATTACATCATATACAAGAAATCTGTTAGGTTTACTGAGTCATGTCCCACTTATGAAAAGAATGTGCCATTTATAACTAGATTCTTTTGCTGAAGAACATTTCTTTCTAATAATGTTGAGACCCACAGCAGATAAAAGAACACAGCTTTTTTTTTAAAGCCCAGTTTTCATTAAATTTGTATGGATACACTCTAAAGCATTCATTTGATCCTTATGCATCCTTTAGTAACATTTGTAGCTACGTAAGGGGACAAATGGAAAAAGCTATCCTGAATCATTAGGAGAAGCATGAGAGATTTATATATGCATGTATGAAAACAAAAAGATGCATTGCTATTGAATACATAGATTGTTATTGAAGTGACATTTCAGTAAGCAATTGTTCAGACATATACATCTCAAAAATCAGAACAGATTATGGTTTAATTGCCACTAGCAATGCCAAAACATTTAAAACTGATTTAAAAGCTCAAGTGGACAAGGATGAGGAAGTTATAATTGTCTTAAGAAGCCATGATTTTCTACTGGTATCAGTATAAGCATAAAATGTCATGATACATTGCAGTTTTTGACCAGACAGAAAAGGTAACGTCATTCACCTGCAAAGCTCTTTATCCTGGTCTCTCATGAGCACAGCCGAAATACAGCAATTAGTTCTGCACCTCTTCCTGTCTCAAAAACGATTGTGAAAAAGCAAGCTACTGTGTATGCTAGTCTACAAATATTTAAAGGACAGAGCTACCGAGGAGGGGAAGGAATTACCTGGAATAATAAAAGGAAGGATGATTGTAAATTATGGAATGAAATTAAGAAAGATTAAGTCTCATTTGGAAGAAAAATTGATTTATCTTCTTAAAAGAAGCAATAGAAAGTCCACCAGCTACACTGGGAAGCAGGCAACATGTAACAATAACAAATGTGCAGTCTGAGACTACAAAAAGTCCTGACAGACTCACACTGTCACTTTCATCTCTGTATTTTTTGCAGTCTTCTAGTTTCACATATGACACTACAGCTTTCCCTAAGGCCTTAATCACTGGAAAATTCCTTTTAAATAGATGGTTTGTAAAAGATCCTCTCTATAATGTGACCAAATCTATTGCTTCCCTTCTCTAAAAGGGTGAAATTACAGCTTGGAATCTGATGTTTAGATCCTGGTTTTACGCATTTAGTTGTATTCAGAGCTGAAATGCTGCAGGCATTTCATTGCCTGCCACATATTAATGGCTAAAATAAACAAGCAATGTTAAGATTATTGTGTAAGCTTAACTTAATAAAAAGTATTCTTGGTTTGAGTTGTTCTGGATTGTAACTTGATTGAGAGTTTGTTGACACTGTAAATGTCTTATTCCAAACTATTCACTTTCTTAGTCACTGAAAGTTTTAATGTGGAATGAAAGTCTAGGCATCTTGGGGCTCAAAGTCACCAAGTGAAACACTAAATGGACAGAGAGAAAACAGGATCCCCAGAAGGGAAAGGGTATCACATCTCTGTGTGCTACATATGCCCAGATACTGGGAGCACTGATAATACATTGATTAAACCTGTGGATGAATAATAATTGCTACAGCTCCTCCTTTCATCTTCTGTCATCCCAGGTCTGAAGAATGGGGCTAGAGGCTCAATTAAACAGCAGTGCAATACTAGCAAACTCTTGGAGCTCTTCCATGGATCTTGAAATAGAATAGAGAGTCCAGATGAAATAACATTCACACAAAAAATGAGATGTAAGAATGGGCTTGAGCAGGGGGACTGGACAAGATGACACCCAGAGGCCCCTTTCAATCTCAACCTTTCTGTGATTCTGTGAGTCCCATTAAAAAAGATGTGTGTTTGCAGATACATTAACTACAGCAAAACCTTTTTTTTCCTTTACTTTTTGTTAGCAACTGTGATGCCTAGATCTCTGGTTTCACATTTTAATCATTAAATTCTGATGTTACTCTCTGAATATGATCCCTGGAGAAGTCTGTGAAGCCTTCTACTGGCTGAGTGGGAGCCCTGCTGAAAATGACTTCAAGCTTATTGTGAATGTACTTAGAATACAAGCTATAACAAACTTATCTTGCAACTAAGGCAAACTGCATGCTAAATACATTAGAAGTGTGACCAGAAGATCAAAGGAAGTTATTATTCCCTTCTACCTGGTGCTGGTGAGGCTGCTGTGGGAATAACGTTCCTGTTGTCCCCAGTTCAAGAGGGATGTGGAGAAAATGAAGTAGGTCTAGAAGAGGGCTATCAGGAGGATACAGAGCACATCTCCTGTGGGACTTTGGAGCCAAGCTTGCTTATCCAGGTGAAGAGAAGGATAAAAAGTAACCTAATAGTTCTCTACAGTTTCTTGAAAGGGAGTTAGAAAGATAAGGGAACTAAACCTCAGCAGTGTCAGACAAAATAACAAGTTCAATAACTGCAAAACCAGGCATGGGACATTCAGCTTAACATTAGGGGAAAAAATGTCAATGGCACAAAGGACTGTTCAGCACTGGAATAAAACATTCAGAGAGGCTGTGGAAATTCCAGCCCTGCAGATATTCATGACGAGGGTAGACAAAGCCATGACTGACGTGATCTACTGCTGACAAAGATCCTGCTTTTAGCGGGAGCTTCAACTAAATGACTTCTGGAAGTGCCTTCCAACCAATATTTCTATTGTTGTATGACCCTCTTGTCATAGTCCTCCAAGCTATTGATATTCAAACATCTTTTTGCCATGTTTAGTTTTTATCATAGTAAGCCATATTGCTCACCTTTCTGTAATACATTTCCATAGTTAATTTTCTCTGCCTGTGTCAAGCTGAATTTAGTTTGCATTTGTCTCTCATATTTCCAGAGAACTTTTCCTCTGGCATGGTTAGTAACACTTCCAAAATTCCTTCCACTGTATTTTCATAGTTCATTTTGTTTTTGTGTTGTTCAGTAATCATTCAGATACAAATTTTAATTCAGCTGTCCTAACTTCAAAGATCTACACTTTGCATATCAACAGAATTTAAGTTGAGAACTAAGCACATCTAGAATAAATTTATTGCATCTATTTTAGATATCTATGTTAAGATGAAATGAAACATGCCTAGAAATGTCAGTTTCTCTCCAATGACTGAACAAAAAGGTCTAGACAGCTAGTTCAGATGTAGACATCTAAATCTGACCGCATGAAGCCAGTGCAGGAGTGGCAAGCAGTTTCTGAGCTCTCCTTGAGCTCATACAATAGAATGAACTTCTGTGTAAATCGCTAATATTGACCAAACAGTTCATACTAGATCCTCCTAAAGCTAAAATCCCCTACCTCAACAGAACAGACATTATATTGTGTTAATCCTCTATTAAATGACTGTTTTTAACTGCTGGGACATTGTGGTATGAGCAATATTGGCATAAGCCAAGATGACATGATACTCATCAAACCTTAAGCTGGAGAAATTAACTGCTTTTTGATCAGGTTGTGTTCCTTAAGAGAAATATTTTGTAGGTAGTAATTGAGGGATAAACAATGTTAACACAGCTGACCATGGCAAGAAAGAAGGTATGTAGGATTTGCTACCATGAAATGTACGATCATGAAGCAGGGGTTACTGGCATATTTTCCCTTCTCGTAGGTGTCTTGTGATGTGCATATTATGAGTAATACATTAATCAGTAGTATTACACTCATGCATGTGGAATTCCTCCTTCCCAATCCAAAAGCTAACGAAAAAAATTGTTTCCAAGGATACCTGAGGGAACAATTTATATGTGAATACACTTTGATGACTGCTAAGAGCTGGTTGCTCAGGATCGTGTCCAGGTGGTCTTTGAATATCTCCAGGGATGGAGACTCCACAACCTCTCCAGACAACATGTTTAGTGCTTGGTCACCCTCCCAGTAAAAAGGTGTTTCCTGATGTTCAGAGGGAACCACCTGTGTTTCAGTTTGTGCCCATTGCCTCTTGTCCTGTCACTGAAAAGAGCTTGACTCCAGCTCCTTTATACCCTCCCTTCAGATATTTGTACATATTGATGACATCCCCCCTGAGCCTCCTCTTCTCCAGGCTCATCAGTCCCAGCTCTCTCAACAGTCCCAGCTCTCTCAGCCTTTCCTCATATGAAAGATGCTCCAGTCCCTTAATCATCTTAGAGGCTCTCTGCCGGACTCTCTCCAGTAGCTCCACATCTCTCATGTACTGAAGAGCCCAGAACTGGACACAATACTCCAGGTGTGGCCTCACCAGTACTGAATAGAGGGGAAGCATCACCTCCCTCGACCTGCTGGCAATACTTTGACTAATGCAGCCCAAGATACCATTAGCCTTCTTTGCAGCAAAGGCACATTGCTCGCTCATGTTCAACTTGTTGTCCACCAGGACTCCCAGGTCCTTTCTGCAAAGCTGCTTTCCTGGACAGTCACCTCCCAGCATATACTGGGTATGGAGTTATTCTTCTTCAGGTGCAGGACTTTGTACTTCCCCTTGTTGAACTTCATGAGGTACCTGTCAGCCCATTTCTCCAACCTGTTGAGGTCCCTCTGGATGGCAGCACAACCCTTTGCTGTATCAGCCACTCCTCCCTGTTTTGTGTAATCAGCAGACTTGCTGAGGGTACACTCTGCCCCATCATCCAGATCATTAATGAAAGTGTTTAATAGGATTGGACCCAGTATTGGCCCCTGGGGTACACTGCTTGTTACTGGCCTCCAGCTAGACTTTGGCTGAATGTCCGGGCCCAGAGGGTGGTGATCAATGGCACAGCTTTCAATCCACTTCACTGTCTGCTCATCCAGCCAATACTTCATCAGCTCCCCTATGAGTACCTTACGGAAGACAGTGTCAAAAACCTTACTGAAATCTAGATAGACACTATCCACTGCTATTCTCTCATCTACCAAACCAGTCATTTAATCATAAAAGTTTATCAAGTTGGTTAAGGATGACTTCCCCTTGGCGAACCCATGCTGATTGCTCCTGATGACTTTCTTGTCCGTCACGTGCCTGGAAATGGTTTCCAGGATTAGCTGCTCTAGTACCTTCCCAGGGATCAAGGTGAAGCTGACCAGCCTGTAGTTCCCTGCATCCTCCTTCTTGCCCTTCTTGGAGATAGGCGTGACATTTCTTTTTCTCCAGTCCTTAGGCACTTCTCCCAGTCACCATGATCAATCAAAGATTATCAAAAGTCACCTCACAATGACATCAGCCAGCTCCCTCATCACTTTTGAGTGCATCACATCAGGGCCCATGGACTTACGTATACCCAGTTTGCTTAAGTAGTCCCTAATCCTCTTCCCCCAGGGGTACATCTTCCTTGCTCCAGCCTTTCCCCCCTGGTCTCTAGGGCCTGGGATTCCTGATGGCTGGTCTTGCTAGCAAAGATGGAGGCAAAGAAGGCATTCAGTATCTCAGCCTTTTCCATGTCCTGTGTCACCACAGCCTCTGCCCCACTCAGCAGCTGGCCCACATTTTCCCTCATCTTCCTTTTGTCACCTATGTACTTATAGAAGCCCTTCTTGTTGCCTTTGACATCCCTTGCAAGATTCAACTCCAGTTGGGCTTTGGCTTTCCTAATCACACTTCTATATGCTCATTGTCTTTGTATGCCTCCCAGCTTACTTGTCCCTGCTTGCAGCTTCCATATACTTCATTTTTGTGTTTGAGTTTTGCCAGGAGCTCCTTGTTCATCCAGACAGGTCTCCTGGCATTTTTGCCTGACTTTCTGCTTTTTGGAATGGACCACTCTTGAACTTGGAGGAGGTGATCCTTGAATATGAAACAGCTTTCTTGGGCCCCTCTTCCCTCCAAGGCCTTATCGCATAGTTTACTCCAGAGTTAACTAAAACTGGTTCTCAACCATTAATACTTAAATTAAAAAAAAAAGACACATAGGCATTCTCCAAAAGTTTAGGTATTGTATATACTTTATCAATTAAATATAAAAGACAGACTGAAAGACTGACAAAACTGCCAATGGAACATGTATGTGTCAGTTAAATAACAAATAAAGTATACATCAAAAATGCTGCCCAAACTCAGAGAAAATGTGACCTGTAAGCACCACAAACACTGTGGAAGATACCTTAAAAAGAGTAACTATGACATTAGCAAAGGGCAGCCAAGACAGAATAATTCCAAATCCTGTTACTGTTGTAAAGGGTAGTCTCAGTATTAGGTGGGATTTTGATTAAAAACATCTGGACAATTTTTCTCAAATGTTACAGATAACTACATTAAAGTTTCTTGAAAGTTAATTAGAAAGGTAACAAAGAACTAAAGAGTTTAAGAGGTGCTTCATACTGTTCTCTGCCAACCAGTAGCATCTTATTACTATATATGTATTTGTAAAGTAGAATAAAATAAGCCTTGAAAAAAGTCTGCATATATCTGTGAGTGAACACAGAATTGCTTTTCACTATTGTTCTTTCTTAATAAAGATTTACAGCTAACTGAGTATCCAACTTTATTTCCAAAATTCCCTTTTGCCACACTGTGTACATCAGATAGATAGCAATGTTTGACCATGCACTATAGTTTAATGGACATGAATAAAAGTGTCTTCAGTAAAACACAGTAAATGCTTGTCTCTGTCTTACCTAATATAATGGGTTGTAGAGATAACATAAGTTCTTTAGAAAGAATGAATTAAGTGTTTTAATAAAACCAGTGAACTTAGACATTGGTCCCCATTTAGTAATTTTAGATTATAGAATGACATCAGGAAAGCACAGGTTGTCACCTGCTGACATTTTGTTCTGTTTCACAGAAAGCTGAAAACAAGAGTTATAAACTGAGGTCAGAGTCAGCAGGAACTTGCACATATGTAAAGAGGAAACTAAAAGTAATAAAAAATTCAGCTTGATTTGGAATCTTAAGAGCTACCATCATTTTGTAAAAGTGAGAGTATGTGTATCCACAGACAGAAAAAAATGTTCATAAATAACAAAGGGTCACAAAAAATAGGCCTACATATCAATCTGCTAAAGTCTGCATGGGCTGCAGGAAAGACAAAGCCAGGAACAGCCGTCTGAGAGGGGCTGGAGAGAGGCTGACAGAAGAAATTGCAAGGCTCAGCTCAGCGCTTGGGTGAAGATGAGAGTTAAGGTTGAGAGAAGACAGAAGAGCTCCATTGATTTCAGCCCTTGTTTTCTTCAGAAGCAGCTTTCCAACCCCCTGCAACTTTTGCTCTGGGCTTTCTCATTCTCTCAGCACTAATCCTGACTCTAATCATAGTTTACACGACACCCCAGACTAGTCCCAGAGGAAAAATTGATCTGAAGAGCAATCTTTTGGTAGCCTTAAATTTCCCTGAGCAGCCATTTATAGTCCCTTTCCAAGTATAGCTACGGGCTCAGAAAGCCCGGAAACTGGAGACTTTGCAGAGACTTTGCCTTAAGACAGAATCATCTGCCTTAAGGAATATGCCTTTGGCAAAAAGTTTTTCAGACACCTTAAAGTGAAGCCATGGACGTTCTCTTTCTCTCAGACATAACCCGAACCCTAAACTGGTCCTTACACACAGCATCCCTGGTCTTTGCTTAGATGAAGAACCGATGGGAGCAAAAGTCTTCTGGCAGCCCTCAGTTTGATTTCTTAGCCTCTTTCCAACCCTGGTCCAAATGGACCTCTGGGCTTCTTTTTCACAAACTAAACATGAGTTTACTGTAATCCTAACCATAACTCTAACCCTAGGCTGAGTCATAGACCAAAGGAACCTAGACCTTCCAAATAGTAAATGGTCTTCAGGGGATAAAGCTTTGGCAGTCCTATTTTACCTTTGGTAGAACTCTTCCATTTCCACAACAATGGAAGCCCAGGGCTTGCTCTTCCTCTCAGTTGTAATTCTACCTTCAACACCATGCTCAGCCTCACAAAAGAAACACCTGAATTCTCACAGATAAAGAATTCTTTAGAATTCTTTGAGGGGAATGTTTTTGTAGCCAGCAGTTTCCTTTGGTAGTTGTTTCCAGCCCAAATCCAACTGCAGTTTTTGGCTTTCTTTTTCTCACAACCCAAACCCTAGACATAATCCTTACCGTAGTCTTAATTAAAACGCTAACCCATGGCTGATCTGTAGACCTTGACCTTTTGACAATGAAATGTTTCTTAGGAAAAAAAAAAAATTATTATTCCTCAACTTATTTTGGTAGCCTCTTTTCAGTCCTATTCCCACTGGAGCTCTGGGCTTCCTCCTACACACCCCAGTCTTTCCCCAGACTGGAGATTCCTTTGGCAGCAGTGCATTTGCTTTGGCACTACCTTTTCAGACCCATTTGAAGTTGAACTCCAGGCTTTCTCCTTCTCCTAACCCTAACCAAAACCCTGATACTAACACTATGTGCATCCTTGATTGCATGAAATTCCTGATGTAAGGGTTGCTTTGGCAGCCCTAGCTTTCTTTCAGCACTCCCCCTACAGCTGGGTTTATCTTACTCAGAGAGCAAGCAAAATTTTGAGATTAAGGTTTGGGCTGAGAAAAGGTAAAGGCCAGAGCTCCAAGTGGAGTAGGTATGGTAGGAAAGAGGCTCCTAAAGGACACTATGACAAAATGCTGGACTCTGGGTGAAGTTAGGTTAGGGTTGCCAGAAAGAGAAAACTATGTTATAGTTGGGTGTAATTTTGGCTGGGAAATGATTCTTTGGACAACCGTACTTGTAAGTGGTTCAGACATAAACTATGTAAGACAGGTTGTCTGTTATTCAGAGACTTCCTCCTGTGAAGTGTTGAATAAATAGAATTCAGATGGTGAACAACACAGATTTCAATCTGTTCTCACAGTTGTGTAGACGGAATTGGGGTAGGCATTTGTTAACAGCTATAACAAAATAAACACAGGATACAGAATAATTAACTGTGTTCAGTATTGTACCATCATTGTTTATTCCTCATTTTAAGTATATTGATTTCCTAAAACTCAGATTCCCCAAGATTAAGATCTTATAGTTCTGATTTACCAATGTATCTTTATGACTTTATTATAATGTTTAATTTCTAATTGCAGATTTTCTTGTTAATGGTCAAGTGATGGGAAGACATTTAATCAGTATCCATGGAGAAATTAATAATTTATATAAAAACAATTTTATCCCAAGAAAGAACAATATGACTAGACAATATCACTATTTAATAAATTTAAATTTTTAGACTATATATTAGATTTAGGATATTTTTTCATTATTACATATTTTGCAAAGATTAGGCTATGCATGATGTGAAAAGTACCCATTTTTTTAACTAATTTAAAATAAACTCTTAAGATTTGCCAGCTTACTTAAGTGGCTAAATGTGTTCCTCTGATATACATATTGCAATACTTCTTGCTAAATTGTAGTTTCAGGAATTCCCAATTTCATTATTTCCGGTTTCCTTATTTTACAAAGGATTGATTATTTTCAAACTTTGGGGGTTTTTTGCAGAATTACTCTTTATTTCAGGCAGATTATTTCTCTAGTGTATTAAGAAGTTGTACTATGAAGTTTTGCATTTTATTTTCTGCTCCATGGGGAATCTTTTTGTTGGTCTTTTTGGTTTTTTAATATCAAATGATTTTACTGTGTCACATTGAATAACAAGAATGTTTTGAATATACATGAGAAACTAGTTAAAGTTACAGTATATGTAGAGAACTATAGTACCTCAGGGAGAGGAGAAATAGACTTATGGAAAGCCATTCCTCTACCTTTGGTATCTGGGAACAGCAGGCCTGACCTAAAAGGTCACTACAGTTAAAGGAAGTTTTTCCATTCACTTCAGTGGGATCAGTCACAAACTGCTGTGTATAACAAACATTTCCTTGCCATCACGGTCCAGATTTCAGCCTGCACTCCATTGTTCCATGCTCAGACTTTCCAGGTCTGTGCTGGTGGTTAGATACTCCCGTGTAATTCAATGTTGAATACTCTACATGCACAATAATATGGCACTGTTACAATATTGCTTTCACTTTTATATAGCACTTTAAGTTTCTGTGTTACAATGAAAGCTTCTCCTTGACTGTCTCCCAGAAGAGTTTGCACAAAGCAGTATAACATCTTTTGTTCTAGGTTGGGAGTAGCTAATGAAAATGCTCTGTATTCCATCACACATATTAACAATGCAACACACCCTGAGATAGGTTGTACTTGTCTCTACTTATCTGCAGCAGAAAGGAAGGTATTCCATATAACTTTCTTTTTTCCACACATTCATTCATCCCCATGAGGTACCAGGCCAATTTGGAACACCAGGGCCAGCAGAGAGTGTTGGCGTTTCCATGACCAATTTAACTAACTACCCAAGAACAAAACTTCTTCCGGTTCTTCATGCCTTCCTACTTTCTTTTTAACTCCAACTTACACCTACCTATGGGGTATATGATTAATTTTACCTACTTTCACATTTCCAATTCTGGGAGATTAATCTAAGCTTCTAGTCATGGAAAGAGACTTCTTCCATCTCAGACAGATGAATATCCCTCTGGAGGTGTCTATCTTTCTAATTGATTATAGAAGGAGCTGGCATTCCTAGACAACAAGAAAGATCCTGGAATCAGCTGTCAGTGTGCACCCACTCTTCATCTATTGTTTTCCCACAATGGCAACTGCCTAAGTCACTATCCTGCTGAACCATTTTATATTTTCATAACGGATATTGACATAATAAATATCTGTTTATTACCTGGTCTCCTCCTCATGCCATCCTTTACTTTTCAGTTCATGCTTAAAATATGAAGTATCAAGAACAGCATAAGAGAGCTAAGAATTTATTCAAGGGCACTTAGCATATGTTTTGGTGTTAACATGCAGAGCAGGAAAAAGTTTTGGTGTATCTGGGTGAGAAAAGGGTGCGGAAAAATATCAGGATTTCAGACATTGCAGAAAAGAAAGAAAAAAAAGATTAATGGAATTAGCCTGTGGAACATTTCCAGGGAATAATATGTTGTGTAAAAAAGTTTAAATACAGCAGACACTGCATATAAATGTACTTTTTATGAAAGAGAGAAAGAACAACAAAAGGAAGGCAGAGATATAGAGGAAAACAAAACTCTGAAGGGATAATAATGAGGAAAAATAAGGAGCAACAGAGCTAAGGCCTGACAACTTTTATTTGTTGCAAATTTAAGAGGGGAAAAAAAAAATGTACATTTCAGGAAGACAAAGACTGCAGCCTATATTGAACAAAATATCTTTTCTTCTCTCTTGCCTTCCAGCAATAAGTCAAAATATAAAGTAATAGAAAATGTCTACCATTGCTCCAATCTCTAATTAGGACTTTCATTTTTGCCAGTGAGCAACTTATGCTGAGAATTGAAGGAGCATGCTGCTGATGCTTCTTTTTTCCTGCTGAAGTACCATGCATCTGCTAGAAAAGCTAAATTTAATGCAACTACTGTCCAAGTTCTAGAAATACATACTTTTATTTATATATGGAAAAACACACACACACATGCTGAGCACCAAAGTCCAGAAAAAAATATTAGATGTCCACAGTGTACGGGCTAAAGGATACTTCCCTTTCAACATCAGTACTCTATTAGCGCCAAAAAGCAAATCCAAAACAATGGTTTACAATTGAGAAGGAACTGTATTAAAATAGCATTTAAGAAAGGCATGTGCCACTAAATCTTCCAAAGACTTTAAGAAATGGGTGGGTAGTGAGAGATAAATTGGCTGCTACTCCTGTCAATGAAATATCTGTACTTAAAGCAGTGACTCGGGGAGCGTCAATCTTGCTTAGCAAGTAGAACCATAAAGGAATCCCCCAGAGTGACAATTTTCCCATTAACATTAGAGATCATCTGGAATCCCATTAGTAACACTCTCATGTCTAGAGCATACAGAAGGTACAACGGTAATGAAGCTAACTAAATTGTGAAGGGAATAAGGCAAAAGTCTATTTTATTCTCTTTTGGAACTGATTCCTAAAATACACCTTTGAGGACAGGCATGACAAGAGAGAAGAAATGAAGATATAGTCAAATATGCAAAAGGGGGTAGTGGCTCATGAAAAGATATTACCAGAATGGCCGTTGGAAGGAATGACTTCAATAAAATATCCCTAAACCCTTGAAGTCGTCCGTTTTTTGTCTAAATTTTCCTGGGTTAGCTGCAATTACATGGGGATAAATCTAAAAGGTGATTGGAAAACCGTACTCCGATACAGAAACTTTAATAAGAAAAATTGACATGAAGGTGACTGTGCTTTAACATCCACCAACCTGCTTTCCATCTTCTGATCCTCAGATTAAAATGACTGAACTGTCCAAAGGAACAGAATAAAAATGACTTCAATCAACATGAACGCAGGATATCTGGGAAGCAGAAGCGTATGCTCTCATCATTTCACAATTATCTGTCACATTAACTTATGTTCTGCTTAGATAAAGCAGAGACACCACATACGATGACCCAATGCTGTGAGCATAACAAATCCATCTGAATAGACTCCTGTGTCTTGGTATCACAAAAGGTTTTCTGTAAAAACAGCATTACAGAGGCTGTTTATTCTATCCTATTTTTATTTTACATTTGTGAAGTTTCATTACTTTAGTTTCCTTACTTCAGAGAGTTTTCACATGCTTCTTTCTTCTGCACTTTCAAAAAGTTTCAGAACTATGATTGTCTTCAATTCTTGTTGCATTTAAGGGAAGTTTTTTAAATACAGTTCTGAAATAACTTCCTACTATCCAGCTGGATGAGTATCACTGTGAATATGGAAACCTCAGTCCCTTTCAAATACTTTATTATGTCTTTAATTAAGAGAGGAAATGCACCCAAAAGTTAGGAGAGGGAGAAATCGCTCAGATCTAAAAACCAGGATAAGACAAAGCCCAAAGACCAAGCTGAATCAATCTACAGAAAACAGGTATGCTTAGGTATCCGATACATTCCACCGTTATGTTATCAAAACGGCTCACAATCTTTAATTAATTTATTGACATAGCACATGTAATAGAGGTAGCTACAAGAAAGACTGAGAGCCACTTAGATAGTAAGGTGAAAGGAAGGTAAGGAAGTATGCCTAAGGTACAGAGAGAGGTATGGTAAGACCCATCAAACTTTAGATACCTGAATAAGCCCAGACACGAAAGGGTGTATTCCTGACTTATCTATAATTGTTATAGATTTTCTCTTGCAATATAAGCATAGAAGAAAAATTGCTTACAAAAATGAGCCATATTCATTCCCTTTAAGAATTATTTAATTTCAATAGATTTGCCCAAGTGATTAATTTGTCCCAATCTACACAGTATTCAAGACCAACTCTTGCTCATTTAACTAACACAAAACACTTCCAATTATTCATTGCAAATTATCCATTATAATTGTTTACACTTTCAGTGGCAACCTTAATGCTAGAATTTCCTAACTTTTCAGAGGTTTTTCTTTATAATTGGAACATTTTAAGTATTTTACAAGTAACTTCCTAGATTTTAAGAAACAATGTAAAGTGAAAAAAGAAAAGAACTTCCATCACACATAATGTAAGAACTCTTCCTAGTAATGGATTGACAATCTTTAGATCACAGGTCCTTCTCATCTTATCTCCAAAGCTATATAACATCATCAGTGAAATTGTCACCCTCCAGAGAAGACATTAGGGGAAAATGAGATATCTGCTTTACCAGTGGGTTTTCCTAGCTATTAGTATGTTGTCTTTCTTTAAGATGTGACAATTCTGAATCCTTATCTGAAATGATAGTGGACTGCAGTACTGAGTGACTTCTTGCTGGTTTTTTTGCTGTGGTTCTCAGCCTCTCAGATTCCTCAGGCTCAAGTTCTGCTTTCCCCTTTTTTCCTGAAATGTCCGATTCCACATTTCAGTCTTGCTTCTCCAATTATTCACAGCTCCCAAATCCCGTTACTCCTTTTGATCCAACATAACATCTTGATCCTTCTGAATTATTCAAATCAGGTGTCTTCCCACCTATCCTGCCTATCATCCTAAAGGCTAGAGTTACAAGCACCTTTGTTTTGAGGTCCCTCTACAAGCACCATGGTGGCAGTTGGAGAGTGGGAGTTCTGTTTACTTACAACTGCACACTACTTACTAGAAGTGGAGATCATGCACGTCATTCTTCATGAGCAGTAAAGGGTGACTGTTCAAGACAGAAATATCTGAGCATATTTTATTCACATGGGTCCTTCAAAAGAATTGTCAACCTAACCAAATCTGAAGTGAGCATGAAAGGATCAAAATTCTTAAAAGCTTAATACTTTGTCTGAATCGGAATTGATTTTTCTTTTTCTGCAGAAGTTTTATTTCTGCCATCACAAAGAAATTACACCTACTTCAAAATCTAGAAACATTAGTGTTTCTTCAGGAAAGAAATCATAAAAATCTGACACAATCAAATCAACTTATCTTTCAGTAATCTTAGTCTGAGAAACAATATCCATTCCACTGGAAGTTAGTTTAAATTTAATAAGATCAACGGTTTGACAGAGTTATAAGTAGCTGAAAGCATGGCTTTATAATGGAAAATGACTAATGACATTAAATATAAAAACAAACTTAATACCGTGCATATCAAAAGAGAATACATATGGGAAATACTGATATGGTTTACCTTGGAAAGTTTGTTTTATTTAATTTCCAATTCCCCATGAGATCCTCTTTCCACTGAACTAACACCTAAATGTAGGTTCTACTCTTCACCTGTCCAAAAAGCAATGAACTCTATGAGGGTTCTGCTAATGCATTAATGTAGGGACCTGCTTCTCCATCTGTGCTAATGTCTGTGAATGATACATAAAATTAAGCCAGAGATGTCCCATTCATAATGCTGAGAGACTAATTTTACAGAAACTTTCCATATCAAGACTTCACACAATATTAAAACTCTCTGCAAAGCTCAATGGAATTGCACTAGTAACTTTAATCTGTTTACAAAGAAAAAATAGGATCAAGCTTCCATTTCATCAGAATAGTAGTGAATTCACTAATTACTTTTCATAAGTCAATAACTTTTTGCTTTGTGTGTATATGGAAATGATTGAAGATAACAATTCTAGTAAATTCCCATGCATCTGATTTAAGTTTTCTCCATTTACAAATAGTTAAAAGTGGATCTCATACCTTTCACCCTGCTTTTCTTCAGCTCATGAGAAAGTTCTATTAATATTTCTTTTTAAAAAGATTCCTACAACTCTGCCTATGAACTTGAGTATGCACCTGCCCATGTAACATGTATTTAGCCTGTGGAGCTGATATTAAATTTGAACTGATTACAGCAGTAGTATCAATAATGTAATTTTTGAGCCCAAATTGCTGGAGAGTCCTAGATCTGATCTCTATTTTTACGTTTTGTCACTTAGACATCTAGGTACTTAGTATGAAAACACAGTGGATTTTAGGTATTTAGCTATGATTTGTACACATAACCAATTACAGCCACAGATACTTTAAAGTGTAGAGATTAAAATGTTAAAAATAGTAAGTTTTTAACTTACTATTAACTTAATAATATAACTTACTTTTAACTTACTATAAACTTACTTAATAAAAAGTTTTTAACTTATTATTAACTTACTAAACAGAGTTTAAAAAAAATCTCTATTGCTTTATCTCTAAATTTTTTCCCCCAAAATGGTATCCACACATGCAGTAGCACAGCATCATCTGAATCTATCTCATCTGGGCGTCGATTTGGCATCCATTCATTTTATAACACTGTATGCATTTACAGTTTACAATCCTACACCAAATTCAATAATTTTTTGACTCATTTTTTAATATTTTCTCTTCCAATTTCTTTAGAATTATTTTATTTAGTATTTAAGGATATTGTCAAAGCAATGTCCTTCAAGACAATGTATGTATTAGGTTTCTAAATATGGAAAATTTAACTGTGTTATTCCTGACTGTGTGCTGTCTTAAAACTTCCTATTCTGATCCTGTTACTATCAATGTCAGGAGACAATCTTTCAGCTGATGCAAACTGTCATCATTCTGTTAGCTTCAAAGAAATTATCATAATTCACACTGGCTGAATGTTATTTCCAGGCTCTCATCCATGTCATGCACTAAATAGCATTTTCAGCAGCATATTGGACTGCAGAGGGCTCCACACCTGTTTGTTATTCCATCACAGCAAGCCACAAGTTTACTTCTGTTGGCCATTGTAGGAAAAAAAAACAGTTGATGAATAATTCTGGGGAAACTTTGGAAACTCTGAGACATTTCCTATGATTCAAATTGTTCATTTCATTCTTCAGCCTCTCTTCTATTTTCACTGCAATTATTTCTAGAGTCTAGTAAATAGGTTGCAAAAAAACCAAAAAATTGTTCCAAAGAACATTTATTTACTGTCTAAAAAAAAATAAAAAAGAGGACTGTTTATCTCAAGAATGATCCTGCCTGATTTCTAATTTACAAGTTTCAGAAATACTTTAAATCTATAGTGTGATGATTAGCTTTGGGATGTTCTTAATAGTCAAGTAATACCATGGAAAATGTGCTACCAGGAGATCCACTGAAGCTTGTTCTGAAAAAGCTACACATTAATTTCTGAAAATATCATTGTGATAAATGTGCTATTCAGCTGAAGCAATGGCATGTTGAGGTAGTTTTATTCTCAGAAATATATTGAATAATGATCACATGTGATGATTAGCTTTGGGATGTTCTTAATAGTCAAGTAATACCATGGAAAATGTGCTACCAGGAGATCCACTGAAGCTTGTTCTGAAAAAGCTACACATTAATTTCTGAAAATATCATTGTGATAAATGTGCTATTCAGCTGAAGCAATGGCATGTTGAGGTAGTTTTATTCTCAGAAATATATTGAATAATGATCACATCAATAGAAATTTCAAATGAATCTCTTTAATTCTTGAATTTATGTTAAAGATAGGCTGGATCGATGGGCCCAGGCCAACTGTATGAGGTTCAACAAGGACAAGTTCTATGATAGACAACAAACTTTGCAATGCAGTGGAATTCCAACTCTCATAAAGTTTAAGAGCTATTGTAACAAAGCCATTCATTTAATGTCAAGCAAGTGGAAGAAGATGGCATTGATGGACATTTGAAACTGCTCTTTTCTGTGACTGTGTAAAAGAGTAACGAAGGTGTTTAGTAGGAATTTTTTGCCTTCAGCCTGCCACTCATTAATACACTTTTGATGCTGATATCTCAGACTAAGAAAGGAAGAATGTCATCTTCCAGTACTGACTTTTCTATGTATTTTTTCAATAATGTATACATAGAATGGCCCAACAAATGATAGCTGAAAGATGACTAGATATTAAGAATGAGGCTTTTGAGACACAACGCAATCATTTCCCCAAAGATAACATCCATCTGTGTTAGAAGGACAACTTTTTCGAAAGGAAGGTCTGAAATAAGCTTTTACAGAAATCATTAACTCTTGCAAATTATACCATATATTTTTGCAAGTGTTAGGGAAAATTTCTACTAAACATAAACATATAGGAACACAGCTGCATGCAAAAATATTAAAGACATTTGAGAAACTCTGTCAAGACACTACTACACAAAATATAAGAAATTCTTTTTTTTGTAAAGAGGAATGAGCCAGCCATGACGAACATACTGAAGGCAGTTAATACACTTTTAAACATTCTGATATTATGATTTTATGGGAACATGTGAATAGAATACAAACTCAGAAAAACTATTCCTCTTGCATGAAGTAAAATGGTTCCACTGAAAATGTACACAGGCTGAATAGGGCCTTTGGAAGACTTCTTCATAGGTCTATATCTATAGAGATAATGAGGACTGTCCAACAGAATTTCAGAGATTTTAGGTATTCCTATACCCCTCAGGGGTAGGCTACTGTAGCAGGCAGGTCTCTGCAACTATTATCTCTACTAACAAATATAGAAAATCCAGGGCAGGAGCTCAAGCACCAGTCAAAGATCATCAGCAATGTTTAAGTGCTGGCATACAGCCTAATTTGTTTTTGGTTTATGTCAGCTAAGAATCTCATATGGTGTCTGAACTTTTAACTGGGCTGATAGCAAATGCCAGAAAGTATTTCCAAGAGGCAATTTTTTTAGGGTCCACCCTTTTGGGGAGGTTGGGGAAAGAAAATTAAGGAATATATAAAAATGCTTCAGCATGCTGCTTGGCCCCAAAGCACTGTGAAATTAGTAGCATAGCTGATATCTGGATTACACTCAGCTGACTGCAGAGTAACCAAAGACTGCAGAAAGCACCCAAAGGTGAATGCTTTCTTTACCTTAGCTTTCCCAGCTCTTGGGCATGTTGATTCCAGAAATGTTTTTTAAAGCTTCCACAATAAATTTTATTGCAGTCCTTCCTATTTAAATGCCTACATTCATATTGTCCTGGTTTCAGCAGGGATAGAGTTAATTTCCTTACTAGTAGCTGCTATGGTGCTGTGTTTTGGATTTAGAGTGAGAACAAAGTTGATAACACACCGATGTTTTAGTTGTTGCTAGGTAATGCTTACACTAGCCAAGGACTTTTCAGCTTCCCATGCTCTACTGACTGAGAAGGCTGGAGGTGCACAAGAAGCTGGGAGGGGGCACAGCCAAACTGGCCAAAGGGATATTCCATACCATGTGACGTCATGCTCAGTACATAAACTGGGGAAAGCTGGCTGGGGGGTTGCTGCTCAGGGCTGGGGGGGACTCACTTTGAGAAACCTGGTCTACTGGGGGCTGACGGGGTCCATCTGTCAGAGAAGGGGAAGAGCATCTTCAGTCATAGGCTTGCCAAGCTGGTGAAGAGGGCTTTAAACTAGAGATGCC
>NW_008796110.1:5753439-5761824 GCF_000699145.1 Aptenodytes forsteri
TGGACTAGATGACCTTTAGAGGTCCCTTCCAGCCCAAACTATTCTATGACTCTATGATTCTATGAACTTAGGAATAAACAGAAAATGAAAGAGCTCAACACAGTAATTTAGTGATTCCTGCATTAAATTGTGAAGCATCGTTCCGGGCTCTAGCATCTGTTTTGATGGTCATGTATTTTTCACAAGTATTAATAATGAATGCAAAAAAACCTAAATCATTATTGTAACAGGAACCAAAACCCAGGAATCTTATGGATACTCTTCTTCGCATGGAACCTAATAGTGCAGATAGACTCAAACAAGCTCCCTGGATGAGGACTCTTTGGTGTCACAGTCACAACAATCCTTATTTGTGAGTTGCAAATAAATTCAGGTCTTTTTTAGGTGCTAAGAAACTCAGCTCAGCTGGGATACGCAGTATCAGCATTTTAGTACCTTTTAGTGCCATTTAGTACCACAGTAACATCCGTATGCAGAAAGGGTCAATGGTTCTTCAGGCACATGAGAGGTTAGAATTTTTTTAGAGAATTTTTGTCTTACATTTCAAAAGTGCAGTTATGTCTAAGCCACACTGAGTGCCTACGTTCCTTGCATTAATAGGAAATGCCAGCATTTCCCCAATGGAACTAAGCAAGCAACAGCTACAGCCAGACTCTGAACTTTGGTGCTAAGAAAGGTTAACCCTCAATAAATGTATTATTCAAAAATAATTGAAATAGAATAAAAAGGTTGCATACTTCTCACTTTAAAAGGTACTGTCTATGATCTGAATAAAAAAGAAAAACATCAACAAGTAGAATGAATAGTTTTATCAAGGAAAATGAAGCATACTCATTGCCTTTTTTCCTAATAATTGACAACAAATTGCTCCAAGTCCCTAGATAACATCCAAATCCTGATTCACTATTATACACAATAATATGATGTAAATTGCTATATAACCCCTTTGACACTCCGAATAGGAGTCTCTGGTGTAAGATGCTAATGCAGCATTTATTATTGCTTGGTGACAGCACCTTATTCACTAAAGATTTATTATTTATAGATGTGACCAATTTCTGCTTAGAAAACTGACAAAAATGACAAGGCCTGTGTTTAGTTTGATCCCACATATGATTCCTCCTGGTGTATATTCTGATTTTAAGTGTAAAAGGATGGCATGTATGATGGCCTTTTTTCCAGCATCCCCACTTCCTGATGTTTTACTGCATCTAGATAAACCAAAAGCAATATTCTAGCTGTTTTATGTTGTTTTTTGTTTGTTTGTTTGTTTGTTTTAAATCAGGTTACTGTAAGAAACAGACCAGAACAATACAAATATTAAGGATAAAACTCATTTTAAGTCCCTTCTTATCTCTTTCCTTTGTTTCTCAGAATTATCCCTTGCTAACATAACCCAGTAGTGCACAAATTGGAATAACTGGAATAACTAGCAAACTGGGTTAACTCATACATTAAAAAAATCCTATCTTAACAGTCCTTCCATAAGGACTATTAACCATTGACACATTTTAGTAAGACACTGATCATAGTAACATGTAGCATCTGTAACATCCTTCTCTATAGGCAGATAGCTGTTGTCTTTGGATGCTGCAATATCACTCCCCAAATGTCTTCTTGTGACAGAAACATGATTGACACTCCCATTTAAAAAACAAAGTCAAACAAACTTCTTCCCAGTTTTCTCCCCAACTCTTCCCACTTCTTTTGCTTATTTTTTTCTATGTATTTAATCCTTCTGAAAGTTCCTGGATCACCAGCAGGTGACAAAATTCTGTTATAGTCAAGAAAAACACACATAAATTCTTCAGTCCTCCATACCATTTATGTTTTAATCCTCCCTGGAAAGACGACAACACATTCAAAACTTAGAAGATAGTCCATTCCCTGAGCCTATGTATTTTGTAGGTATGATAAACACTAATAAATAAGTGTTTGTAGAATTTGGCACCACGTTAGCAGCAGAATATACTTCAGTCATTTGCTATAATTTCATTATTTTCACTCACTACACTATTCCCTCCTGAATTGATAGAGAGACTTAATTCATATTAGGAGCTTGACATTTGAAGTAAGAATATGTAGTAGAAAATAAAAAGCTTTTCTAACATCAAACAATGTTTCTTTAATGTACAAGGAAACAAAAGACTGTATTTTCTCAGTACTTAAATGAGTTAGGTGTCCAACATCCAAATAAAATCTGAAAATCCTTTTGAAAATTACAGCCCATAGATCTACTAAGTGCGCTAAAGGAAGATAATTAACATCAATCAAAATTGAAACAATAATTGGATATTTAAGAATTGAGTGTAAATTAAGAACCATAGGATTGTTCTTCACATGGATAAGTAAATCAATCTGATTCATTTGATTTTCTTTTGAAAGTAGTAGGGTGAATACATGACAAACTAATATAATTTCTGATTTACTAAACACATTTAAAACTGAAATCTATCCATTTCAGATTCCTTATTTCTAAAATGAGCATAAACACAATTATATACTTCGTGTTACTACGTACCATTAGACATAATTGGTAAGTTTGTTGGGTTGTGTGAAAGAATTTGCATTACGTTTGTGAACTTTCTTTCAAAGAAAATTACTTAATCATCTACTATTTTAAAAATTTAAAACATTGGAAGGGCTATGCATAACATTTAATTAAGAAAAAAAAAAGACAATCAATTTATCAAGGTGTATTGCTTTCAGTTTATTAGGTGTCCTTACCTAATCTGAAGAAAACAATTTATACATACTTCAACATAATCACAGAATGACAGACCTGTTGGAAGCAGCCTCAGCAGATCATCTAGTCCAACATCGCTGCTCAAAGCAGTGTCACCAACAGCAAGTTACTCAGGTCTGTGTCCAGAAGGTATCTCCAAGGATAGCTTTTAAGTATCTCCAACGATGGAGACTCCACAATCTCTCTAGACAACATGTTCAATGTTCAATCACCCTCACAGTAAAAAAGTTTTTCCTTGTATTTAAGTGGAATTTCCTGTATTTCAGTTTGTGCCCATTGCCTCTTGGCATTTCACGAGGCACCACTGAGAAGTCTTTCTCTGTCTTCTTTACTCCTTCCCCACGACCATCAAGTATTTATACACACGGATAAGATTCCCCTGAGCCTTCTCTTCTCCAAGCTGAATAGTCCCAGCTCTCTCAGCCTCTCTACATAGCTCACATGCTCCAAGCCCTTCAGCATCTTCATGGCCCTGTGGTGGACTTCAATACGTCCATGTCCCTCTTATACCACGGAGCCCCAGACTGGAGACAGCACTCCAGCTGTGGCCTCCTCAGTGCTGAGGAGAGGTCCTTTTCTACAAAGGAATTAGAAAAGAACTTCCATTTTAATCATGCTGCTCTTAAACTTCATTGTTAAAAGTACAAGATTATATTTTCTGACTTGAACAAAATTTCTACTGAAGGCTACTTGACCCTGTATGTTTTAATTACAACAATAGGTGAATCAAACATTAACAAGGATACAATTAGCTTAAAACACAAGGAAAAGTCAATATGGTCTCTTGGGTTAAGTGAGCTTTTTCCTCCAAAGTGTAGTAACTCAAGCAATGTAAACAGAATATTGACAACGCAAGGCTTGTGTGATAGGACGTTGTGAGAAGTCACAGCAAATTATCAGCCTACTTAATATGAAGTATCACAAAGACTGATTGCAGTGGTTTGCTTGCCCTGTTCCACATTTGTCTGTGTCTTCTTTTGATTGCACAGCTTCTTTATGGGTTTATCATTACAGTTCCAGAACACTTGATCTATCTTTTTCAGTTAGTACAGAGTAGCTACTAAGCAAAATATTATTGTCATATAATCAATGAAAATTTGACAGTAGTCTTGCTTCTTGTTCAGCTATAACGTGAGCTGGGTGTATTGTTTGCATTCCATGAGTCTGTGCTTGGTAAACATAAAATTATTTCTTTTACCAATCTCAGTGGCAAATGGATACTGAAAAGAAAGAAAAATAAAGTAAATAATCACAAAATATATAGCTAAACTTCAGTCACTTGGAAATACTCTT
The DNA here is from genome assembly GCF_000699145.1 of Aptenodytes forsteri. Lineage (NCBI taxonomy): Eukaryota > Metazoa > Chordata > Aves > Sphenisciformes > Spheniscidae > Aptenodytes > Aptenodytes forsteri. The sequence continues at coordinate 5,757,479 of NW_008796110.1, forward strand.
ATAAGGAGCTATGCAGTATCTACGAAAACAGTTGTCCAAATCCTCCTTTCATTTTTGCATACGCAAGCCAACCAACATCAATGAGATTAGATGAATATGGAAGAATGTTTTTTCCTTAAGCCTTCAAAATGCTCAGATTAGTAATCAGGATAACTAGGGGAACTAGTAATGAAGGCCACAGTCTTTTATAAGAAAAACACAGCTCTCTGGTGAGAATGCTAACTAAAAATATTAAATGGAGTTAATGTGTGACTGGACTGTGTACCTCAGTTTTTAGCAGATGAATGACAGAACACAAACTTAGAGATATGCAAGAAAATAGAGAGAAAAACTGAAAATGAGTCAGCTTTGCAACAAATGTCAAAGATAATATATGGTAAAAATTAGGAACGGTTTTAAAAAATGTTCAGCTTTGGCCTTGTGTAAAATGAGTAGCATTATATCCTTCTGTAACTGTAGAGGGAAGATGATGTAGCATAAGATGAATAAAGACAAGGTAGAAGCATAAAGTAAATGAACGTTTGACAGAGAAATCATAGTTGAAGTCATGATTGGCTAAAAGGAATCAAAAAGTGTGTAGAAAGAGGGTGAAAGAGATAGAGTCATGTGGGAAGAAAGAGGAAAGGACAATCCAACTAAAAGAGCTACTGAAAAAAGAAACAGAAGTCATGGACATCTCATACATCAAGGTATACTAAGGGAAACACCTATAAAAAAATAACTCTCTTAAAGCTTCTGTTCTGTTATTTCAACAGATCCAGAACAGATGCCAGATCCCCACCTCTGCAGGGGTCATGGGACATGAAAATCTGAAAAAAGAAAATAAAACCTTTTTGGCTATAAATTAAAAAAAACCCTAAATTCCATACTTTTAAAGCAAACAACAATTCTTAACAAGGACTATTTGAACTGTGCTATCACTCACAGTGTGCTATATGCTTACCCAGAGAAGCTGACAAGCAGAGAAAGTAAGCAGTATATGGAAGATAAAGGAGAAGAATAAATTATATATATACACATATATATATATGTTTATATAAATACTAACTGTATCCATTGATCTTCAGTCTAACAATTTTGCATTATGGTGGGTAGGATGGTGCTTTACTGGAGAAATGGAACAAGAGGAGAATCAGAGAGAGAGAGAAGTAACCTATTCAACATGTTCAATAAGAAAAATAGGTTCAGATCATCTCTGATCATCCATGGATTCCCATTATCTGAAGATGACTCATCTGGATGACTTGAAAGCAAAACTGGGTTGCTACAACACAAGGTTTTATGTAAAAGAGGAAATTAAATATGAGAAAGTAGTGAAACCAGAACCTTCTTGCCTTTAGAAAACGGTGTGGACTGCAAGTTTATATTTCTATTCTCGTTGCAATCATTGTCACGAGGACAGATTCCTGTTGTGACATTATATCCTTTGCCAAAGAAATAAAATCAATACCTCATGCATTTTTCAAGGCAAGTTTACCTGTTGATGGCTAATCTTCGTATGAACAGCTAAACACACTACTAGGTACATTAGACCACTGTCTTTTGTATACTCTAACAGTTATTAAAATTACACTACCTTGTTCTCATAATAAAGATTACAGTAAGGATGAGGTATAACACACTGTACCTTGAATTCATTTTTATAACAACAATTGTAATGAAAGAATGTACTGGCAATGTATTTTTAAAGCTCAGCTTTCATTATAATTGGGAAGAAGAAATTTTGGACACAGTCCCAGGTGGCTCACAACAATCTTTTGGTAAAAAAAGACACACTTGCAATAGCTATCCTTTGTGAACCAGTTTATGAAGCCACAATGAGTTTTGTTATGTACTTCTGAGGGCTGAAAATTAATAATTAATTTAAAATAAAGAAATATGGAACACAGCATGCTGGAATTACAAAGCTGTAACATCCACAAAAGAAAATCTGCAGAAACATAGAATTATTACAATATGGACTTCAATTTCCATCTAAAGTCAGAAAAAAGCCCATCATTGATTTTCATGAGAGCAAGATTTGACTAATTGATCCTGCAGTTTGAAATCAATAAGATGCCTTTTCACTTGCTGTCCATGTTGATCCAGTTCTCTTAATCTCTTTCATATCTAAGTAATTCATAGTTAATGACTGAACTGGGTGATTAGCCCTGACCAGTTGAGATGCTGAATCCTGTGACAAAATAAATGTTATCTCTAGAACTTAGCCACATCTACCAACAACTAGGAGGCAAGTGTTGGTAGCTATTCTTAAACTGAAAATTTCCAAATCTATTGTCTTGTGGCAGTAGATAGCATAAACCCGTGGTTTACTAATAATAGGAGTAGAAGTAGTAGTAGTAGTAGTAACAGCATAAATCCTTAATTGCAGAGCTCAAACAAACAAAACAAAAAAACCTATTAGGGCTGACATGATACATTGCAAATACTCCTTTACTTTTAGGATGTCACTGGCTTAAACCATATTTAGTAAAAACAAAGATGACCAAAAGTGGACCCTTCCATGTTATTATCCTGCTTTGTTTGGCAACAACTGCAACACTTGCAGCCCAGAAAGCCAATTGTATCAGAAGTGTGGCCAGCAGGACAAGGGAGGTGATTTTCCCCTTCTATTCTGCTCTTGTGAGACCCCACCTGGAGTACTGTATCCAGCTCTGGGATCCACAGTACAAGAAAGACATGCATCTGTTAGAGCGGGTCCAGAGGAGGGCCACAAAAATGGTCAGAGGGCTGGAACACCTCTCTTATGAAGAAAGGCTGAGAAAGTTGGGGTTGTTCAGCCTAGAGAAGAGAAGGCTCTGGGAAGACCTTATTGTGGCCCTTCGATACTTAAAGGGGGCTTATAAGAAAGATGGAGAGAGACTTTTTACCAGGGCCTGTAGTGACAGGACAAGGGGCAGTGGTTTTAAACTGAGAGAGGGTAGATTTAGATTGGACATAAGGAAGAAATGTTTTACAATGAGGGTGGTGAAACACTGGAACAGATTGCCCAAAGAAGTTGTGGATGCCCCATCACTGGAAGTGTTCAAGGTCAAGTTGAACGGGTCTTTGTGTGACCTGATCTAGTGAAAGATGTCCCTGCCCATGGCAGGAGGGTTGGACTAGATGATCTTTAAAGGTCCCTTCCAACTCAAACTGATTCTGTTTTTATATTAAATCACCACAATCCTCCTGCCCAACCTGAAGATAGCTCAGACTTATTTTGCAATGAGAAACCCACTGAGTTCAGGTGAGATTTTTGTTCCCCTCTTCCTCTGCTCTGACAGTTATTCCAGTGTAAAACACAACCAATTTCTCACATGTACCTGCCTTTCATGACAGAATATTATGTTTCCTCACAAACCTCTAGGTTGGCATTATGCCAGATTCTCGGTATAATAATGATAGTAATGCTTATTCCTAGATATAGTTGAGTAGAATGCTTACCTGCATGCAGACTAATAGACCACACTGTGATGCAAGCACAGAAAACACCAAATCTTCTGGGGTTTTAAAATGTAATTTTTATCACTGTTCTTCACTGTCAATGAAAGAGTGATACCCAGTCTAATTATATTGGCTTACATTGTCTTAGCCAGAGATTGCTCAGGAGACCTTGAGAACTGTCAAAAGCAGTTCTGAAATAAAACATCTATGGTCATACTTCAGTAATAAAAGACTGCAAGCCGCTGAGCAGAAAGGGGGAATTTGTCTGTTAGAGAAGCACATTTATCTTTCATTATGCAAGGCACCCATCACCCAACCAGTGACAAAAAGTCAATATCCTATTTACTTTTAACTTCAAAGCATTTGCAACTTCGAATAATCAGTTTCATCTATGATAAAAATTGGCAATTGATGGCAATCATCTTTTTACTGTTATTTTCCCCTGCAGGTCAAAGAGAAAAACAATAAAATACGTCATTCATGTGTGTCCTGGTTTTGGCTGGGATAGAGTTAACTTTCTTCCTAGTAGCTGGTACAGTGCTGTGTTTTGGATTTAGTATGAGAATAACATGGTGAGAAACCGAGCAAAGCACAGTGATGATGGAACCAGAACGGACTTCAACATGAAATAATCCAACACTGCATACCATCTCCATCTTTCCTGCCCTGAAAGATTATTATGACAGATGGAGCCCGAAGTCATGGACTAAATGAACTCAATGAACATTTTGTAGGGATGGCCCATAGACTAAGGGAATGATATCTGTGTGTATATATATATATAAAAAACCAGGAAAAGTGGTGGTGATTAATTGGGATGTATTGGAAAGTGGGGGACCTGGGCATGATGTAGATGGTATAGAATAAGGGGTGGTTACTGTCCTGGTTTCGGCTGGGATAGAGTTAATTTTCTTCCTAGT
>NW_008796110.1:5762101-5780387 GCF_000699145.1 Aptenodytes forsteri
GGGGACTGGCTGGGCATCGGTCGGCAGGTGGTGAGCAATTGCATTGTGCATCACTTGCTTTGTATATTATCATTATTATTATTATTATTTTATTTCAATTATTAAACTGTTTTTATCTCAACCCACGAGTTTCCTCACTTCTACTCTTCCAGTTCTCTCCCCCATCCCACTGGGTGGGGGGGGAGTGAGCGAGCGGCTGCGTGGTGCTCAGTTGCCGGCTGAGGTTAAAACATGACAATGTGAATGTCATTTTCTTATTTAGACATCATAGATAAATTGCCTTTTTAGTACAAAATGAAAAAGTGGGAATTATTATTTAATGAAGAGTAGCATCCACAAAACAACATAAGCATATCTTTTCACAATCATTTTCATTTTTTTTTTCAGAGTAATTTCCTTAATTTTCAAATGTATTTTCTTCAATTTATCTTTCCCCAGTGTTGCTTAAAAGGTGATAACTCCACAGTCAAGGATATTCACTTCTTGATATAATATATTAACAAGAAGCAGTAATACTAGGGAGAATCAGAGAAACATCTTGGCTTTAGTCTTTGACATGAAATAAAACAAGAGAAGGTAAGCAATCTTTACAGTGCCATCTCTGCTTAGATTGGATCTCACAAGATATTACATTTTTTTCCTTGTTAAGCAGTTGTCTTAGGCTTTTGTGCTTTGCCAATGAATGACAACTGTTTGCCTTCAGACGCTTACTCAAGTGAAAATACACTGAGCATTTTATTCTGAAAGCTGCTTACCTTCATTACCCTGGCTTCAGTAATACCAAGAATACTCAGAACCTTGCAGGAATATTTAACACTTTCAGAATTGAATACAAACAAATTCCATGGGATATTTTTTATTAATTTGTCAAGTCCAACTGAAGTTCACATCCCGAGATACCTTCTAGAAGAACAGACACTGAATGTAATAATATTTTCTCTGCCTTAATGTTAGGGTCCTAGTGGAAAGATTAGACAAATCCACAGAACCACCAATGACTATTTCACACATTCCTGAAGAAGAAAATCTGCCTCAGGAAATCCCTGACTTGCTGATTGTGAGAAACTGAGCGTTAATATGAAGGAGTTATTCATATTTAACCTGTTTCTCATAGTTTTGGGGGTTTTGTTTGTTTGTTTTTAACAAAGTACCAAACAGTAGCCTGGCTTGGAGGGAAGCCCTAACACGGGGTTTTGATCTGATCAACTAGAATAACTTTTGTGTACTCCCATTGTCACATTTTGATCATATGTACCAAGGGTCACAGAAGAATGAAACCAAATGAAAAATATAGAGAGATCCTGAAGAAAAAAGCATAATATGGTGTAAAAATATTTGAAATCATGCTTAATATAACTTCTCTGTAAATATTCAGAATACTTCCTAGAAAAGTAGAAGTCTTACAATCCAAGAACAAGCCTGAAAGAAGGACTTACAAATCAAAACCAGACTGTAATTATAGTTTAAAAGATTCGGTATTAAATTATGATTCAGAGACTTCTAGTCTTTGAACTTCTGTTCATCACCGAGTTTCATAAATTCATTAAATATTTAATTTTTAACATAAACATTCCTTTCATTCCTACAGTTCTCCATTGTACCAACACAGCTGGCTCCCCTAGCCAGCTAGACATATCTCCAAATTAAACCCTACTGGCATCCAGGAGCAAAACAAAAGGAGTACACAAGCTATGTAGCTCACATGTAGACATTCATAAGCAGACATACACATCTGTATGTTTTAATGTGTAAGTTAAATCCCACTCCAAGTGAATAAAAATTTGGTATTGTTGCATCAACCACAATTTGCCAAGTCCTAAATGAAAAATCTGCAAGCAAAGAAAATGTTTTTAAAATATGTCTTTTCAGCAAGAAGGTCATAAATAGAATAGGCTTTGAGAGTATTAGTTTGTTTTCCTTGGGGGAAAAAAATAATATCTTGAAACACCAGGCAGCTTTTAAAAACACTGTGATTCTAGTTGACTTTTAATCTCCTCAACATATACTATAAGCAGACAATAAGAAAAAAATGCTAAATAGACTATACTGTAGAAAGCTTTTAATTTTAAAATAATAAGTTTTCAAATGAACAACATTCCAAGGTGAATAGGCTTGTTTTACCATGACATGTTTTCTCTTACAAAACTGTGAAAGAGCAATATAGGAGCATTTATTATTTAATATTTGTACTGCAGTAATAGCTAGAGCTTGAAAATGAGGAATCAAGGCCCCACTGAGCAAACACATCATAACAAAAGTAATTCCTCCTTACAAAGTTTAGTGTCCAAAAGCCAATAGCACAATCACATTTTCTGTCATACTTAGGAGAGCTTATTACAGAAGTCAGGATATCCATCCAACAGTTTAATACTTTTGGGTCCTTTCTAAATTCATGGCAAAAAGTCAAATCATATCGATATACGTTTAGCAGAGAGTTTTTTAAAGAGCAATCAGAGCTTTTGTATCTTCTACTAAAATCAAGTATACCAGTATTCTAAATTAGCTATATTTTACTTAGATTTGGTGAACCAGACTTTCAGAATTTAACATTCATAAGTTTCTTTTTGCTTTATTTTTCCTAACAGCTCATCTCCCAGATCAGATTATACATACCAAGTTCTTATCTAAGAGCACATCTTCCCAAACAATACCTGTATCGTGAACGCAGCTGAGGTTCTTATTTATTCATACGTGCAAATTTGTAATAATACCAAAATTTTTTTACAGGTTAACCGCTAACTTATTTTGAAATGAACAAGTTTAGTTGTCAGTTTTCATGTAGGTAGACTTTCTAATGTCTTTGGCTACATATTAATGAATATAATCATATCTCTAAGAAATATTTCAAAATCCAGCTACCACTCAACTGAACACCTCACTAGGTATCACAGAAGATGTCATTTTCACTATTAATACAGAGCACTTTTATGAAATTTTTTACATAAACAAGAGGTCACTCTACAAAAATAAGTGCACAACAAAACAAAATAATTTTTTACCTTGTTTTGAAATCTCAGAATGACATTTTCTAAAAGATCCAGAGAGGTTTGTGTTCCAGAATCTGAATGTTTAATCTGAGATAACTTTAGGTGTGTGTACATAAAGACAGGGCTCAACTCAAACCCTTGAAACTTAGTCTTCAGGTTTGACACCCAGAAGCCAACACTCAAAGTCAATATTAATTTCTTTTCACTTTTTATTAGCTTCTACATTTAACTTATCTATTTGCAGAAGTGAAACATAAATTTGATTCAATCCATAAAATAAGAAAAAATTAAGTGTCAGAAGACTGTGTTGTGAACTATTGACTTTTATTTCACTAATACAGAAAGAGGGGCACATTGCTTCTGTAGACACTTCAGGATTCTGTTGTATGACCATGAAATATAATTGAAGATGTGTTAGAGAAACAAATTTACCAGATACTTTGATTGTTAGTAAAACTTCTGAAGACAACAACATTTTAAAATAATCTTAAAACATGCTGCACCTCAGTAAAGAGGTTCCTACATGCAGGAAGTAAATCTTGATAAATTTGGACTCATTAAGGCTCTAGCTGCAGTTCTCTGTATCAGTTATCTCTGGATATGGCAATTTGGAACATTAAAAATTAGAAAATAGACTTATAAACTCACAACCCATAAAAGCCCACACTACTTTTAACTACAGGTAAGCAAACCAAATAAAAGCTAGTGGGAGCCTTCACAAAAGTCAAAAGGCAGAATTTGTCTCAGAACCGTGAATGAAATATCCTTATATTACTTGCCTAATAAGAATCTTGAAATAATATTGGAAAAAATAATAGCAATAACAAAAACATACCAATATTATCAAGGCTAGTTTAATAGTGAAATCTATTCTATTTGTACCAGCATAATATTTTTCAAAACTAACCACTAAGGAGAACTTCAGGCCTAGTAATCACCAAGTGCTGATTAATAGCCTATTTAACTTCAATTGAATTTAATGTAGCTTCCAGTCATCCAAGTAGTTTCTAATCCATTCCAAGCTTCACAATAACATTAACTAACTGTCATTGTAAGAGACAACATCAAATCAGATGGCAATGATTACTATAGGTCATATTTCTGAAAATGAGTTCCCACAAAAATGTAAACATTAAATACAGGAAGAACAACGGTAACAGATAATAGACATGACCTTGGCTTCAAGCAGGAAACCCTGAAGAGAAACACATTTAGTTATAATTGTCTCTATAAAATGAACTTTGCACTCTAATTCTGAAGCATTCACATGAAGATCTTGATCCTTTACTTCTTTGTTCATATGGACCCCAGCTTCTTGGGGTAGAGTAGAGTTTTTTACTGATCTGAAAGCCATAGCAGTTTCTTTTTGGTTTTTTTTTCATAGCTATTATCTTCTATCAACTGTAAGAACGTTAAAAAGTGTTTTGGAAACCATCAATAAAATGTGTCTCCCTAGGCCGATCCTGTGAACTTCATGAAGCTCAGCACAACATACTAGTTAGCACGTTTATGGTCTTTGTCTAGAAACAGACAAAATTTTCATGAAGTCTGCCAGCTTGAATTTTCAATTAAATCTCTGACATCCTAAAAAAAGGACTTACCTCTCTTTGTAACAACCTTTACTCTACTTTTTTTTATTTAGAAAGATCACTTCTCCTTAGACACACTTTGATTCAAGTACGTTGTTGGCTGCATGTGTCTCTTTCAATGGGATCTCAAAGCTGTCTTCACCACTGCAGTGCAGTTGTCAACTGCCAAGGAGAGAGACCAAATACCACACTACTGTAGCCAGGGTCCAAGTTGTCCATTCTCTGAACAGTGAAGAAAGGAGTAAAAAGATTAATTTTAGCATAGTACATTCAGATCCTGAACTGCCACTTTGCTTGCTGCATTGGATATCACTAAAGCACATCATGTTCCACTAAAGCTCCCATTACAAACAGTAATGGTGTTACAGCTGTTCAGATGCTGACCTAACTCACTAGGCATCCTCTAAAACACATGTACTTGGAGAACAACATTAAATTTTCTTTCCCCAATAATTTCTCCCATGAAAAAAGAGTGACTTGGTGTCAACAGCTTCCTCCATAAGCAAGACTTCTTGATTGAGCAAATCTTTCACATGGTCTGATAGCACTGAATCAGCTTACCATCTTTTATTAAAATAAATAAATAAATAAAACAATGAAAACCCACAAAACACTTCAGCATACAGTACCAGATCTCTCACTCTCAAATTACAAATTCCTTGACATGCAAAGGTTTACCTCAGACTGTCTTATTGATTATTCAGTAGCACATATAGGTAATGCTAAGCAAAACCAAATTTCTGGCAATTTATGCCAACGGTTCACTTTTGGAGAGAAACGAAGCAGAGAAACAGTTGTTAAAAAAGGAAAAAAAGCTTTAAATTAAACTTGCTAAAAATAATTTTTTTTGTATAAGGTCAAAATAGATACAAAGTTTTATTGTATAAAATTGATTTATTTGACTGGAACAGTAGTAGTAGTAGTAGTAGTAGTAGTAGTAGTAGTAGTAGTAGTAGTAGTAGTAGTAGTAGTAGTAGTAGTAGTAGTAGTAGTAGTAGTAGTAGTAGTAGTAGTAGTAGTAGTAGTAGTAGTAGTAGTAGTAGTAGTAGTAGTAGTAGTAGTAGTAGTAGTAGTAGTAGTAGTAGTAGTAGTAGTAGTAGTAGTAGTAGTAGTAGTAGTAGTAGTAGTAGTAGTAGTAGTAGTAGTAGTAGTAGTAGTAGTAGTAGTAGTAGTAGTAGTAGTAGTAGTAGTAGTAGTAGTAGTAGTAGTAGTAGTAGTAGTAGTAGTAGTAGTAGTAGTAGTAGTAGTAGTAGTAGTAGTAGTAGTAGTAGTAGTAGTAGTAGTAGTAGTAGTAGTAGTAGTAGTAGTAGTAGTAGTAGTAGTAGTAGTAGTAGTAGTAGTAGTAGTAGTAGTAGTAGTAGTAGTAGTAGTAGTAGTAGTAGTAGTAGTAGTAGTAGTAGTAGTAGTAGTAGTAGTAGTAGTAGTAGTAGTAGTAGTAGTAGTAGTAGTAGTAGTAGTAGTAGTAGTAGTAGTAGTAGTAGTAGTAGTAGTAGTAGTAGTAGTAGTAGTAGTAGTAGTAGTAGTAGTAGTAGTAGTAGTAGTAGTAGTAGTAGTAGTAGTAGTAGTAGTAGTAGTAGTAGTAGTAGTAGTAGTAGTAGTAGTAGTAGTAGTAGTAGTAGTAGTAGTAGTAGTAGTAGTAGTAGTAGTAGTAGTAGTAGTAGTAGTAGTAGTAGTAGTAGTAGTAGTAGTAGTAGTAGTAGTAGTAGTAGTAGTAGTAGTAGTAGTAGTAGTAGTAGTAGTAGTAGTAGTAGTAGTAGTAGTAGTAGTAGTAGTAGTAGTAGTAGTAGTAGTAGTAGTAGTAGTAGTAGTAGTAGTAGTAGTAGTAGTAGTAGTAGTAGTAGTAGTAGTAGTAGTAGTAGTAGTAGTAGTAGTAGTAGTAGTAGTAGTAGTAGTAGTAGTAGTAGTAGTAGTAGTAGTAGTATCAATATTACTTTTTTCAGCTGTTCTCCAAATATTTTTGTCAAAATTGAAAATTATAAATGAAACAAAATATTTCAATTTCTTATTAAATAAAATCAGATAATATTTTTAAGCCAATAAGTTGTTTGAAACTATTATTTTAGTACTGCTAAATCTGCATTTTAACTGAAAAGTTTACATGAAAAATTTTACCTATGCCTAATACCACTTTAACAGAAGAAAAGATATGCTGACTTAATATATGCAGCCAAGGGTATTTGCACCCAGCATGAGCCAAAGAAGAATTTAGCCCTTTAGGTTAAGCTTTTGTTCTTGTAGTCAGAATAGCTATTTGTGTTTGGCAGCAAGCCAGACATATGCAATGGGACTATACAGCAGGGCTGGAGCCTAGAATTCTCCAAGTGAACAGGTAGAATGCCTGAAAAGTAGGATTTGCTGCTAAAATAATGTATTTCTGTACCAGTTTGCAATGACAGTGTAATTAGCTGTGGGTACATACAATTAGAAGTATTATCATCCTCAACTAGGTAACTGCCACTGTCAAGTTTGCTGCTCTTAACATTCTAAAGCAGTCACTCAAAATAGCAAAGACTGTTGTGATCTGTAAGAAGTACACTATTAAAACAGCATGGATATAGTATATATTTATTGATAGATTTGATAGTATTTGTCCATGCATTCAGACACATAGATATCACCCACAGTTTTTCTGAAATAACTGAAATGTTTGCAGTGAATCTTTGCCATTTTTCAGTCTTGGTGAGCTTTTTGTTGTTGTTGTGCATACTGCTTAAGGAACTAGCACATCATGAGACAACCTACCTGGAAATTTTCAAGTAAAAGTAAGAAACTTTCAAATTTTAAACTCTACTGTCTTTATTTTTTTTAAACAATTATTTTCCTATAACCTTCCAAATAGATCACAGAGGAGAAAAAAACAAACATGGAAAACTTCAGGTATTACAGTGAGCTTTTCAGCTCAAACACACCTTGTAGAGCAACAGCAGCCAGAGAACAAGTGGAAGTTGAAATAGAATCTGAACTTTGGTGCTTGTTGTTTAACACCGTGACAAATTCATTCAGAATTCTTTCAATCATTAAGTGGAAATCTAAAATGCAAAATAGCAACAACAAAAAAATCAATTATTCCGGAATCCTTTTAAGCTAATTTGTATCGTGCAGACATTAAGATATTCCAGATACAAAACCATGATTTCACAAATCAGAAAGCAAATTAGACTTTTTCTGAGAAGCTGAAATAATTTCAAACACCTACTAACTTATAGCACTAAATAGAAATGCTACAGTGTTGTCTCATTAATTTCAAATATAGGCACAGCTTTTTTCACAGGACTGCTTATATAAAATACAAACCATCATATACCTTAAATTCACCTATTTCTAAATAAAGGCAAAATGCTTGTAGTAGTAATTTGATTAACACTTTAGAAATATTGTCAATGCTGTCATAGTCTCCAGTGTTTCTAATGAGCCTACCTCTCTTTTTTCTTAGGCATCATCTGACCAAAACTAAACAGGCTACCTTGTCTTACTTTTTTTATATTCCACCAGCAAGAATAAAATTTGTTCTACCACTCAGAAACACGGCTTCTTTAAATATAAATAAAGAAACTCAGACATTGTGTAGAAATATATAGGTTTTAAGACATGGTGGGAATATTATCACCCAGTGGAATACCTCTAGGCTACAAGCTTACATCAGTCCTTTGAACATCTCTGCTCATTTCCTATCTCCATTTCATTATAATTACAGAAACACACCTCGTAAATAATGTGTTACTGAACTTGCTGCATTGGTCTACAGAAAGTAAACATAACATTAAGTTGTTCCAAACAAGTGAAGTTTCTTATGTCTCGTTTGGAGGCAATATGTACTTTAGTCCATAACAGAAAGACCTAACTTACTTCTTTAATATATCACTAAGTGGACACTCAATCAATAGACGAACAATAATTTACAGCTTGATCTTGTGACGCCAGTGGCATCCTAAATTCCCAAGCTGATGGGAACTGAGTATTGCCCATCAGGTCACAGGCAGGACTAAGCAATAGATTAATTGTTTAATTTTACAACTTATGTGAAGGCTAACTACATAACAAAAGGAGCAGGTAAATGACCCACACAGGATTATTCATCAGCATAGTCACAGAAGAAGGAACTAGATTCAGATGTCCCTGTTGTCTTACCCATGTTATTACAATCTAGATAACAACATCCTCTGCCTTTTCTTGTCCAAGGAGCTCAAATTCACTGAGGCTTTGCACTAGTCTGGTTTCTGCTGTCACAGGACCCAGATCCAATCCCTTGGCAGTAGAAAACCTGCTGGTGAGCTACAGCTGTCTAATACATGTAAAAGGTGTTCTCCAAGGTGCCAACATCTGGCCAGCATGGCCCTGAAAGTGTATTGGCTGCAGAAGACTTGTAGTTAGAGCAGCCAAGAGATACAACCATCCATCTTCCCTCTAGGAGGAAGCTGAGAGTTGGGTTATTGTATTCTGGAACTTATTTGCTTCTATTTATTGCTTCTTCATATTCAGAATATTATAATTCTTCTTTTACTAGTGCTTCAGTGATCTATCCTTCCTCATGAGCTCTCACATGCATATGCTTCTCATTTTTAACTTCTTTTTTTCCTGCCTGTTCTCTGGTAGCCTTTGAAAAACTCACAGACTAAAATAAAGAGATAATCATTACTGCTTAGAGCAAAGGAAGAGCTCAAACTCAGAACACTGGCAGGCTCACTGCAGTGGTTTACCTTCTGCTTCTCATGTTTCTTCATATGCTTCAGTCTACTTCAGCTTTTTGCTTTCTCATTGGTCTTCTGTCTTGTCTTTTCTTCAGTCTTGCATTCCTTCTTCTCCCCCTAATCTCCCAACTTTTGTTCTATTTATCCCTAAAAGGGTGGTTCTGTAATCAAAATTGAATTGAAAATGAAATAATTTTCAAATGTATACACTTCGACACAAATGTGGGTATCGTAGCCCAGAACTACCCTTGTGCACCCATATGACATGCTTCAGTTAGGAGCTGCCTCTTTAAAAAATCTCTGTAGACCCCAAGAGCAGAGGGGGGCACTTTGAGAGCCCATCAATGATGTGATTCACTCTCTGGAGCTACTTCACTTTCTGCTTACCATAGGGAGAACAGTGAGGGTGATTGTGCGGTAACATAGTGCTTCTGGCAATGCCTTAGCCAGCTGGGAGGAATCTGGTCTCATTTATAGGTAAATGACAGATTGAGAGATAAAGAGATACACAATGCTGGTTTTTTTTCAAAACAGGATCTTGCTTCTGATACCCTCACTGGTCCCCTGCAATGCGATAGCAGAATTGTTATAGGTCAGTTTATCCAGCTGAGCAGAAATTTGCCTGGGCATGTTCAAAGTGTGCTTGCTTCCCTCATGACCTCCACCTGTATGGAATGAAGCCAGCTCTAAAAAGCATTCAAACCTGTCTTTCTCCAGAAATCTGAGCTGACAAATCATGTTTGTTTCTCATTACCAAATACAGAGATTAAAGTGGAAAAAAAGCAAACTTGAGTACTTTTCAAATACAACTGAACAACAACAGTAGCAACCATATAGTATTTCTTCAGAGAGCGAACACTTGCATTCTAATGGAAGAGCCTGTAAGAGCATGTGTAACATTGCCATCTAGTGATTTCAGCTGTAACAACGTGTTTTAACAAATCTCAGATGTATGCACAGCCACCTCCAGTAATAATAACCTCCTTCCTTCCTCCTGATCTTCATGATTTATTATTTGGCACTCATATTTATTAAACCTTGTCCTATATTTAAATTGGAATTGCATGAGAACCTTTTGAAAGGACATCTAACACAATTTAAAGGACTGACAGTAAATAAATAAGGCAGTTACTGGAGAAGGCTAGGAATAAGCCCACACTACCTCTAAAAAACTGAAAACGTTTCTTCTTCTTATAGTTTTTGTTTGATTTTCTTTATGACTTATAGTGACACTTTGTGGAAGCTATTCAAAATGTCAACTATACTTATCTTTGTATAGGAAGAGATGAACATTTCCTTTTAACTCATTTTGTATTGGCTTTAAGGCTTGCAAAAAAAAGAACACTAGTCACAATCAGAGACATTTTTTCAGAAAAGACAAGTACATATTTGCCTGATAGGCGAAGAGAACTGGGAGTGGATCTTGAACGTTTATATTCTATTTCTTTCCATCAACAATTGTACCATCTTTTAAAACACACACAAATACAAAATTATGTTGGATAAATACCTAGAATTTTTTTAATCACAAAAAAATTTACATCCACTTAGGTGATAGAGTTAAAGTATGTGTTGTGTTTTCACATAAATGAATGAAGCGAAACTAAAACAAGTTAGTATGTGGTAAAAATGTAAATGGACATGTCTCCCTGTAATAATTTGTGAAAAATGCTCCTGGGTCCATTTAAGGTAGTGATAACTTCTAGCTAAAGCAGCCAGTTTATATTCAGGCAATGTTATCATTATTCAAGGGAAAGAATTATATATTATGGGAATTGGAGTGTATGCACAAAATTTGACAGTGAGGTAAATTATCAAGCCAATGTCCAGAGGAAACATTATGTAAATCATTTTGTATTGGCTTTAAGGCTTGCAAAAAAAAGAACACTAGTCACAATCAGAGACATTTTTTCAGAAAAGACAAGTACATATTTGCCTGATAGGCGAAGAGAACTGGGAGTGGATCTTGAACGTTTATATTCTATTTCTTTCCATCAACAATTGTACCATCTTTTAAAACACACACAAATACAAAATTATGTTGGATAAATACCTAGAATTTTTTTAATCACAAAAAAATTTACATCCACTTAGGTGATAGAGTTAAAGTATGTTGTGTTTTGCCACATAAATGAATGAAGCGAAACTAAAACAAGTTAGTATGTGGTGCAAAAAATGTAAATGGACATGTCTCCCTGTAATCTTTTGTGAAAAATGCTCCTGGGTCCATTTAAGGTAGTGATAACTTCTAGCTAAAGCAGCCAGTTTATATTCAGGCAATGTTATCATTATTCAAGGGAAAGAATTATATATTATGGGAATTGGAGTGTATGCACAAAATTTGACAGTGAGGTAAATTATCAAGCCAATGTCCAGAGGAAACATTATGTAAATAGGAATCATATCTTTAATTCAGTGTTCACTGGTATGATAGCCTGCCTCTAAAACAGCTGAAATTGGAAATTTCGCAGAACCAAGTGAAAGGTTTAACCTTAGTCTCAAACAAATGTTTGTTCATCCTCCACAAGTCAGAGCAGTGTGCACCTGCCTATCTCCGAGACAAAAGCCTCTAGTGGATGAATCACAGAAATGAAGAACCAGTCTTAGAATCTTCTGAGTGAAAGAAACTTATTTAAGCCTCTCTCCTGCCTTGCCCCTGGATAACCTTCCCCATCCAACAGCTCTTTTCAGCCTCATGAACAGTCTTTTTCTCTTCTAAACGCTTTCCCTTTCTTCTAATGCATGCACTAGGCTTCCTTTCATCTGTGAGGTGGTGGTTTTGACACAGAGTCCGCTGAGGATGGCTGACAGGATCTGTGGAGTAGATATGGCAACCCATGGAGGTGTTTCCACCTACTGAACATGACTAATGGAGAATTTAAGAAGGTGGGACAAATACAAAGGAGGTAGGAACCCTCGAGTAGAAGAAGTAATTTTCCTTAATGATGTCCTGGATTCATCCCAGGATGTATTTTACAACTGAACAGCTACGTATTTTTATGCTACCTGCCTATATTTATCTACTTGTAGGGATATTATTGTTCATTCATTGCAGCAAGCCTTTGAGGCCTCAGTCAAAACCAAGCCCTGCTCATGCTGGGCATGATAGCAGTAAATACTGTGAATGCAAATGTCGTCACAAAGAGCTCCAGCAGACTAAGGAAAAGAAACACTACCCTGAGTACTTTACAGAAAGGCAACTGAGAAATGGAGAAACAAAGTGCCTTGCTCAAGGCCTGTGGGAATCCTGTAGAAGATTGTTTCTCCCTGAAGAGCACATTCAGTACGAAATTACTGCAGTGATGAAACACAGTCAGCTGACTACACACTTTTAGATGTTCCATGAATTTGTTTTTAGAATAACACTTTTTGTTAGCTGAACGGTGATAATGTAAAAAAGGAAGTTTTTATCAGCTGTATATGAAACATTAATAAGTATAAACAGAAAAACTAGAAGAAAAATGAAGTAATTACTTCAAATAGTAAATAGTTTAATCCAAAGACACCTACATAAATCTTTTTCAGCAAAATTTCTAATGTTCACTGGATATCAAGCTTTGTTTCAAGCCAGTACCATACATGTGACTGCAATAAATATCCACAACAATGATTATTTATTATTCTGTAGTTTTAATGATCCAGCAGACACTGTGTGTCAGTACTTGCACTGTTATTACTGCAATTCGCATATAACCCCAGGCATCATAAATAATGTTTTTGAAAGAACAGTACTTTAGAAATAGTACTAATTAAGGTAAGAATATTGTGTTGCTCAGAATAAAAGATTGTTGTGAACTAAATTATCCAAAAGGAGGAAAGTTAATGCCTTAAAAATGCAGTGAATTCAAAAGCAGAAGAAGAGAGAGATTGCTAATTTCAAAGCTACAGACGGACAGCATCCAAAACATAGCAGTCCTGAAGATATTTTTATTTACCATTTGGAGTGACATGCAAATTCAGAGCAAACAGACTCTGTAGATGATTAATTTTCTAGTTTTATATATATCAGCTCTTCACTTTGCAAGGGGATGGACAGGTGAACAGGAAATACTATTGAGTGCTTCTCTGGCTGTCTGCCATACTCTGAATTATGGCTAATAACAAAATTACACCAGCACTTGGCAGATTGTCCTAAAAGTGAAAAAGAAAGTTATAAGGTGAGTATCTGAACATATTAAGTTTACTTTCATACGTTTACTTAAGCAACCATACTCATCTAGAAGTTACTGCTTTATCATAATACAAATATTCTGAGCTTTGACTTACTTTCCATAACATGTTTTTCTGTTCTCTGCATAAATATTTTAATGTCCCCTTATTTCCCCTTATTCAGTGAAAGCTATTTTCACATTTAACAAAGTTTCAAAAACAGTTGCTTCTGTGCTGAAAATATCACTATGTGGTGCTTTGGCAAAATCATGAATTAAACTTTTCAATTGCAATTGTTTTTAACTGGAAAAAAAGAAACTAGAAAAACACTGAAAGGATAATAAATATTAGATCCTGTTCTTGACTCCTGCCTTTATAAATCTGACAAAATGATAGGAATAATGAATGGATCCATTCAATATCATCTGGCAGCAAACAATTTTATTCATCAGTAACAGTACTCAAGATGTTGGAAAAAAGCTCTTCACATTTTAGGTGCAAAATAGCTACCTTTAGTTCCTAAAGCAAAAAATGTCATTTCTCAGATTAGCTAATATAAGGGATTATTTCAGAAAAATGGTCCAATCATTCCCCTAAAAAGCTCTGTTACAGAGGAAATTCATCATCATCAGTGACTATATTCAAGGCACCCAGGGCTGTCTACTCATTGTTTGATGCACATCTACTATCCAAGAAAAGCATCCCAGCTGTAGAAAATGGTTTGATGACATAAAAGCCAGGCTGCAGATCCTGGTATCCCTCAAATCAGAGTTTCAAAATACAGCAGGGAGTTTTCACGTAATCAAATTTACATCTCTGCAGTTTGTCGTATTAGAGACTTCCTCTGTTGAAGCAGCCTTGTGGGATTCTGCGGTTTTTTGTGTTTCACTGATGCACATACACTCCATATCAAATAAACTTTGTACAAATTAAAACCAGAAGACATATATTTGTTTGTCAAATAATCAGTCACGTCACTTACCTTGGAATTTGAGAATCAGGCTGGGTTCTAAATGTGTGCTGGTATTAATGATTTCTTTTTTAACTGGATTTTAATAAATAATTGTGGTATAGATGATTCACAAGAAGGAATGAAATCATAGAATCATAGAATCATAGAATCATTAAGGTTGGAAGAGACCTCTAAGATCATCGAGTCCAACCGTCAACCCAACACCACCATGCCCACTAAAACATGTCCCTAAGTGCCTCATCTACATGTCTTCTAATTACGTCCAGGGATGGTGACTCAGCCACTTCCCTGGGCAGCCTGTTCCAATGTTTCACCACTCTTTCAGTAAAAAAATTTTTCCTCACGTCCAATCTAAACCTCCCCTGGTGCAACTTGAGGCCATTTCCTCTTGTCCTATCGCTTGTTACTTGGGAGAAGAGACCGACACCCACCTCGCTACAACCTCCTGTCAGGTAGTTGTAGAGAGCAATGAGGTCTCCCCTGAGCCTCCTTTTCTCCAGGCTAAACAACCCCAGTTCCCTCAGCCGCTCCTCATAAGACTTGTTCTCCAGACCCCTCACCAGCCTCGTTGCCCTTCTCTGGACACGCTCCAGCACCTCGATGTCCTTCTTGTAGTGAGGGGCCCAAAACTGAACACAGTGTTCGAGGTGCGGCCTCACCAGTGCCGAGTACAGGGGCACGATCACTTCCCTACTCCTGCTGGCCACACTATTTCGGATACAGGCCAGGATGCCATTGGCCTTCTTGGCCGCCTGGGCACACAATCTCTTTCACATCCTTATTATTTCCCTATCAAGAGCCACAAGAGCTATCTGCTTGTCAGCAAAGTAAAAAGCTAGACTATAAACACACGGGAAGTATAATCATGTGGATATGACACTTCTACAGAGCAAGTGAAATTACAATTTAGAACTAAATTGCATTGTTTCTGTGCAGACATTAAGAATGTAATGATCTTTCTTATAGCAGTAGGGCACCTTATTTAAAAAATCCCCCTTGCCCATATGACTCTGTAAAGCTGTTCAGTGATACACTGCAATGTAGAGTTCTACAGTTCTTTGACCCTTTTAATGAAATACATATTTGAGTGTAAGTCCTGTAGCCTAGAAAAACTCTCAAGCAACTTGTGCTCATGAAGTCGAAAGGGATTAGCTCTGAGCAGCATGAGAACCCCAAATGGCCAGATGCCATAATGGACCGAACTGGCTATCACGTGCTGGTGAAAAGCAAAGAGAGCTCAGGGCCTCATGGGCATTTCGGTAACACCATAGCGTGTAGCTCTGTGTTAAATAGTGGTTAAGTTTTGAAGATGTGGGTGATAAAATATTTGTCTGTTGTTCTGAGCAGCCCATTCATTCCCTATTGTACATTTGATGTAGTGCTAATCTCTTTCTGAAAGTGCCAGCAGCAAGAAGGCAATGAGCAGGGATGAATGGTATGGAGGCAGGTGATGGGCTGTATGAACGAGAAAGTGCAGCGCTGGTGAAGAGACCTGAAATGCTGCAGCTGCATATGTGCAATTCTCATCTCGTCTTGCTCCTGAAACGGCACAGCTCTAAGGGTAGATAGGGTGGCTTAGCTCAGAAAACTAATCTGAGCTAAAAAGAAAAGGAAGTGGGTACCCTAGAATGGACAGCTTTAATAGCTACTGACAACCACAAGGAGAATTAAGGTTAGACCCTCACCAAGACACCTAGCGGATCTTATGTTATATACATTGCTAATGTAGAAATTGCTGTCTTTTTTCCAACTTTATTGTTTCTCTTTATTCATCTGTCCTCTATCCCCTTAAATTTCTCTTCACATAAATCCTTGGACTCAGTATTTGCAAATGGAAAGGGATTAACATATTTTAAATATGCCCTTTTTATCAGGTTTGAAGAGTGGCTGGAAGAATTCATCTAGCTTTTTCTGGACTAATGAAATAAGAAATGGTTATTTCCAGAAGCCATATCACACCATCTAATATTAATGTATCTTGTCAGTAATATTCCTTTCAGGTTAATACAGCAACGGCTACATCTTCTGCAGAGCTTAGGATATTTTCAGCCTCCCTGTAGATGTCTAAATGAAGAAGATGTGCTGATAGAATATTCTCTGCATTTTTGGAGATGTACTGATAAGGTAGCCTGTGCTTTTGTTCTAGCCCACACATGGATTGTTATCATTCCCTGTATATTTTTTCTTCATTAGGAGTGGGGAAAAAAATTGGAGATGGCAGATACTTCAGTTTAAATTTAAAAACAATGTAAGCCTGAATATTTTTACCTGAATTGGAATATTCAGAGGTTGTAGGTACCTGCCAAAATATTTCCCAAAGCCTGTGGATGGACAAGGTTCAGTACCTTTACATTTGTACTTCCAAAAAGCCTCCTGATCTGTCAGATATCCATCTTTTGAGTTTGGGCAATAGTTTCTGTCCTGGCTGCTGTCTTCAGATCATGTAAATAGTGAATGTATGGAGTAAGAGGTCTGAAGTAACAGATATGCAGAAAGGAGCCTGGGGCTTTTAGTCTGCCTGGTAGTGAGGCAGCAGCTGTTGAAAGACTATTGAGGAAAATCAGGCTCAGTCTTCAAATCAGGTTACTTGGAAGAAGCAGTTGGGCTAACTCTAGGTAAGTAAGGAGCTGTGAGTTTTACTTCTTACTCTCCTGATCTATTGATTCATATATTTTAAGGATAAAAGGTATCACAATGATGATCTAGTCTGACCTCTTAAATGACACAGGGCAATGAACTGCGCTGGGTAACTTCTGTATTAATAATCTCTGTTTGACTTACACCATATTTTTAAGAAAGTTATCCAATCTTAGTTCTTCAAATGATGAAGAACCCACCTCATCCCTTGCTGAGTTTTTCCAGTGATTAATTACTCTCACTATTAAAATTTCTGCTTTATTCCTAATTCAAATTTGTCTAGCCTCACATCTACTAACCACTGGATCTCATTACACCTTTCCTTATTAGATTAAAAAGGCATCTACCATCAGAATCTCCTTTCCTATACAGTTACTTAAATAGCATAATGAAGTCACCTTTTAACCTTCTCTTGGATAAACTAAATAGATTGAGTTCAATTAACAAGCCTCCATCCTGCCTTCAGGAAAAAGAACAGTGATACTTTTTGGAAGGCTTTAATGAAATATACCGCATTAATTCACCAGATTTTTTTTTTTTCTCAAAAGCACTTTGTACAGCTGCACGTGATGTTGTTTCACTTATTGACTTCCATCAGAAATACCAATAAAATTTCTCATTTTTTAGCATACAGTGGCACAGGCTTAGCTCCACAAAAGCACTTAAGTGTGGTAATGCTGCTTGTTCCCAAAGATAACTTTTAGACAGCCATCTTCAGGAGCAGAATTTGCTTGTCATTGCAAGATGGGCTCCTGAGATCCTAATGCTATTCAAGGGGAGAGCTGGACATGTAGAACTGGGATTCACAGACACAAGCAAGCTGAGTAGGAAGGTAACCAATAAAGAGACACGTGTTTCTACAGGTCTGCTTCTCGCAGGTTTACAAACCTATCTGAGATTGGAATTCTTAGCCTAAAGCCTCTCCTCAGTTTAGACACATGAGTCATTCACTTAGAGAAAGACTTTGAAGTATATAAAACCCAATTCTGTCTTCCAAAAAGAAAAAAAAAAAGTTTAAAAAAAATCTAATCTACTATGCTAGAGACAAAGATAACATCCATCCTCCTCTAAGAAGGATGAAGCTAAACATTCAGGCTTCACAGAGACAAAGAAAACGAAATTGAGCCTGTACATGAGTGATGAGGGCACTCATCTGGGAGAGAACAGTCATTGCCTTGTTTATGAACGCTGTTCAATAAAGGTTTAATACAAAATGCCTTAGCAGGCCTAGAAGCAGAGACTCTTTTCAGAGCTGAATTTTTA
>NW_008796110.1:5780522-5789771 GCF_000699145.1 Aptenodytes forsteri
GTAAATATAAATATAAAAGAATATATATTTTTATATATACTCAATGTAAATTCCACCATGTCCTACTTTAAGCACATCAAATATTTCTGTGAATCTGGACCACGTGGTTTAAAGCCAAAGTAAGACATATTTCCAGCATCTCTAGTTTATTTTCTTGCAGTAGTGAATTTATGTTCATCAACATAAGAAGTGAGTGCCTTCACCTTTAAGTGAATGCAATGAAAATGAAGGTTGCTCATCTCCTAGTTGAAACTGCTGTTAAAAACTCTATTTCATTCTTTTGAGGCATATCTTTGCCCAAAGAAGCCATACAAACTTTACAAACCATATATGGTGTATGCCATCCCCTTCAAATGCCTCTGGAGGCCATAAGGATTCTCAATTCCTGGTAGAAGCACTATCAAAACTTCTGTCACAGCTGTACAAAGCAAAGCACAAATAATCCAATTCTAAATTGTGCAAAGCTTTCCATTCAAAAATTGAAGTTTTTTGTGTTTTTTTCCTTAAAACATTCCTGTTCCATAAGTCTTCTGCTGAAACTGAAATCAAAGATTTTTACTATGGTTAGACAATACTTTTCTGTCTGCTGGATCAAATTCTTCACATAGTCAAAAGCATGGAGATTTAAGTAAGACCAGCTAGTTCATAATTATTCTTTTGTCCTTTGTCCTGCTTGTTTAGATAGCATGGCCTATTAGACCAAGTCTGTCTCTAATTATTTATTGGTATATATACTTTTTAGCCGCATAATGTGGCTGCAGACCATACAATTATGGACATTTCTTACTTGTTTTCAAAGAAAACAAATATGAAAGATCTATTAAAAAAAGGTTTTGTTTTTCCACAACCCAATTCATTTTGTATTTACCACTTGTAACAAGCGTTTTTACTGGTTTTTCCATCTCTGCATATTGTAAAAGTGATACATTGCCAAATGTGTACTCCACACCACTCTTCCACTAAGATTATAGCTGTGGATAAGAAATTTTGTTATGAGTGTAATCTGTGAAGTAGCTAATGTAAACTAAATGTTTAAGCTTCTTTTTGGCTACATGTTGATTTCAATCTAGAGACTGTTTCCAACAAATTTATTCCACTGAAGTGTGAAATTTCCTGATTGCCCACACTGATAAGTGACAGGTGTGGCCTTGGGACATCAAGAGGAGACATAACTTTGAGTCTGTAAAGCTTTACAGTGCATTGCTGCAACAGAACTGAAGCTTTGAATGAGCTGCACTGGGAACACCTCCACTTGCAGTCCTCATGTCCACCAGTAATTATTCCAAGTGGCCATAGGGCATAGTTTTTAGCATTGAGCCCACTGACTGGCTCCCTAAATTCCTTGATCTCTAGGGTTGTAAACCTAGCCAAACAAACATGGCAGCAAAAATCATGGTAGGAGGTACTCTGCAGGCCCAGATATGTCTACAACAACTTCATCCAGGACAAGATTATACAGTAGGAGTGGAGGAGAAAATGGTGATGCACCTAGGTATTCAACTAAGTAGATTTGCACTGTCTCTTACAATCTGTCCCTAATTATGGACCTAAGTCTGTGCTTTGATATTCTTCTTAGGGGTTTGGGTTTGTTGGGGTTTTTTTTAATTAAAGGGCTTGTGACGGCCTTATGGTTAAAAAAAAAAAGTGTTATCAGGCCCACACTGTTGAATACAAGGAAGCCCATAGTCTGATTATGAGGGTCTGAACTGAGATGCAGGGATACCTAACAGATTTGAGTTTGGTTTATGTCTCTTTTACAAACTTTTCTTGAGGTAACAGAACAGTATCTGTTTTGATGTCTTAAAGTATAAACATAGAACAAGATTTGTTGTTATGTTCTTTGTCTTTCTCAGTCTTTTGCCTAAAACCTAGCTGGGAAAAAGTTTCTAGATTAGCATTTTGGAATGATTTCTGGAAAAAATTCATGTGACTAAAAAAGGAGGAATGTCTCTTTCCATCAGTGCAAGGATTGTGACTTATCTGAACTTTCTCCTGAAGTATAGTCCAGGTATGAGCTATGAGAAACCCGATAAGGTCTTGTAAGTTAGGAACAGCCTATTGTTATAGGAAAAAAAAAAAAATTTCCTTTTCTATTCCCTTTGAAAAGGCAATTCCCAGAGAGCTGGTTGTAGGTTTCCTTTCAGTACTTCTTTACCAACTGCCCTTTTAGTAGAAAATGATAGTTTTTTCACATTTGACAACAAAAATATTTTCATTTGCCAATTGTAGATTATTTTTGCTCTTAAATTTGTGTCTAAACCTTCTTTTCTTTAGAAAAGCCTTTAGGTCAGAAGTTCCTTCTTCTGCACTTATGTTTTTAGCACACAGGGCAGTGGATAAAAGGGACCTTCATTTGAATGAAGGGGGTTTTTTTCTCATTCTGATACAAGTATGTAACCTCAGGCGAAGAAAGAGGGATGAGAAAGCCACAATTCTTCATATGGTTGATGGTGAAAGAGGAATATGGATCTGGGCTCTTGATCTAGTCCTAGAATTTGCAGAGCTAAGAAAGAAAGTACATGGAACTAACCCTCAGGGCAAACATTGGGAGAGCAAAGGGCAGTTGCCTTCTTTGACTTTTCGGTGCCACACACCATCACTAACAGGCCCTTAAGAAAAAAATAATGACCTGGAAAACTCACATGTATGGGTTTTAGATACTTTATAAATTGGCCCATATGAAAAGCTAAGTCTGTTTCAAATTCTTGAAAAAAACATTTCTCTCCATGTTTGAAACATACAGCAAAAAAGACTAGGAGAAATCAAATGCCTTTTTGCAAGGGAGATGTTATCAACTAGTAAAAGAGAAGAATAATGTGGCATATCCAGGCCATCAAGGTTGATCTGCTCCAGTGTTAAGGAAACGGAGACAAGGGGTTTCAGCCTGTGGAAAGAAGAGTCAGTGGACACCTAGCAGCAGCTGAGAATACATTCAGAGGCTCTGCACTGCCTAAGTCACCACAGCAGGGAGAGGATGGTAGAGTAGATAACACCAGCATATTGCTGACGCCTGTGTCATGCAGTTGAAATTGTTCCAAGAGGAAGTTACTGGAGTTCTGAAACATGCAGGCATCACACATAGTCAGGCTGACTTAGTTGTGTTCAGTCTCAAACATCCAGCTTCCATCTACTTCTACACCCAGAAATGCTTGAGGTGCTATTTCTTTGTGTTTCAACAAAAATTTGTCTTGAAGCACAAATATGACCTCTGTTATGTCTGGCAGTCAGGATGGCTCCACCAGCAAGATGATCATGGGAGCACCAGAGAGCCTCGGTAAAGTGATTCTGAGAGTGACAACAGACTATAGGATCTTTGCAGGTTTTTCGTGAAGTAGACGGTGGCTACTGAGAAGGGGTGTCAGGCTAGTGCCTTTCGTGACAATATTGTCCACAAGATGAAAAGCCGCCTTTTCCTGCAGTCAGTACTGGCCACACAATAGTGGGTATATTTTACTGCATAGACATTTGTTGAGACTGTTCCCTCTCAGTTCCTTTTTCACCTCCTGTGGAGAAACTTAATGCCTGTTTTTGTAGCTTAGATACTACTGCTGACATACAATCTTCACAAAGATTATTGCCAGAGTCAATATAGAAAGTGTGCTTGTGTATGAGAAGAAATAACTTGTATTTCCTTGAAAGTCTAGACTACATCTACAGTATCTTTACGCTGTGTTTATCTAGTGTATAAAGTCAATCTACCAAGCCTAGACCTAGGCACTTGTTCCATACTTTGCTTCTATCAGAAAAACAGTAGGCCCCTGACTTCAGGTGTGTATTTTAATAGAAGAACTTAATGAAAAGATGTTTCCTAAGAGAATTACAGTCATTTGTCTAAATGTCATAGATGTTCCACAGATTGTATAGTCAGCTTCTTCAGGGAGGAAAAAGAAGATTGCCTTTTTGGATTATCATCTTGCCCTTTCTCTAAGATGCTCACATTAAGATGAATGAAATGATTGCCTAAGAAAGCCCTTCAAAGACTAGTGGAAGCAAAGCATCTTCTAAGCAATTCTCTAATTCACAGTCTCCCTCCTTCCATACTATGACTTCAATTAGTCCAGTTATGATATTCAACAGTAATGGATTCAATTAGATAGCTGGATGACCATGTCTTGTAAGTAATTATGAATGTTTTCAGCTAAGCCAACCAGTGTGCTGATTTTTAAAGAGTTAATGAAAAAGTATCTAGCAGATTAATTCTCATGTGTAACCTCTTGCACTAAAATCTTCAATCTTCAGCATTTATTTGGACTGTTCATGTATTAACAGTTGCCCCAACAGTCTCCCTATTATTGTTCAGATTATTTTCTTCCCATACCTTATTGCATTCTCTATTTTTTTATATGCTCCATAACATACAGTGCCTGTGGAAGTAAATGTGCTAAGCTATCAGTGAGTAAATGACTTTGGAAATTAGTTGGAGGTTAATTCTTTGCCTCATTGGCCCCCCAAAGTAGCCAAACTGTAATTGATTTTGATGGCATTCACAAAGTGCCTTGGCCTGTTGAATAATGAAGGAGCACTTACAGAGACAGCCACTGAATATAGCAACAATTATGCAGGGTATCAATGAGACATCATTAAAAGTTTAATGCTTCTGCACTTAATCAACCTTGCCCTACCTTTAACAGCTTTGTTGCTTTAGGAAATCTGCAAAGTTTCAAGTTTCAGTGTGTTGTATATGTTTTACATCCATCAATTCAGAGAAATGTTCACTCAGGGTAAGCATGTCTAGTCCTGACACATTTAAGGAGCTGTTAAAGCATAAAAGAAAAATGATAGACAATTATTGGTGCTGGGAAAATGTCAGATCCTGCATGTCTGTGCTGCATGGAGCATTTATCTCTCACATGGTCACAGTGCCCTAATGACAGCATCATCTCGCTCTGTTGTTTGATTACTTTCAGGTAACATGAGAAAGGTCAGATTATTTTTTAGTCATAACAGATTCAGCCAATCAACTATCAAGCAATTATTCCTTGGGTTTTTTAACTATTTTATATAACTTGTTTTATGACTGACAGTGGTGATTACATCTGTGTCTCAATAGTGATTTATTGAACTTTTTATGCTTGTGTTAAATAATTACTCAAGCAGAAGCACTGAGGAGTTTAAGAAGCTAATGAACCTAGACTATACTGTCGTGATCTGTACACACTTGCTAGCCACCTCGTCAATGTCTGAGGAAAAAAATGCCTAATTTATTAAGCTTGCATGCAGCAGTCTACTAAGCAGCGATGAACGGGCACAGGACACTAAGGTCACAGTGATATTTAAAAATATCACACAATGCAGGATGAGGAGGATTTTTAAAGGCAGGAATAATATCATTCCTCTAAAGACAGTTTTGCTATGGATCATTACAGTTTTGGGACAGTAGCTCAGTGTCTGAATCCTGAACCATCAGTCCCACATTACTTCAATGACCCTGGCAATATCATCCACTTGCAACAGAAAGGTGGTAGATGTCATGTTTCCTGATATTAGCACGGAATCTGGGATCTCTATGATTTAAGCAAGGTGTTGTCTTTTATCAGACTAGTTTTGAATACCTCTCTTCAACGTGTGCACTATACACCTCATTAAGAGCCAGGCCTTACCTGCACTTTCAGGTACTCGAAAAGCATAGTTCTTGGTACTTATCGCTTATAAGTAACTTTTAGATGTGTTTCACACTGCCTCAAGGAAAAGTACCTGTCATCCACTTGGTCAAGCTTTATCTTTGGGTGCCTTGTAAAATTATGATCCCATTTCCAACACACTCCTTTTTTAAAAGATTTTCAAATCCTATAAAAACAGGGACTACACCTGTCCTACTAGTAAAGAAGGGAGACCGAACTGGATCCTGAAACCAAGCAGCATGGCATGGCTTAAATTGTTTAGATCTCACACCTACTACAGCAAACTTGTCTTGGAGAGGGCTAGTTGGAGTGCAGAGAGAACCAAGGAATGGTTTAATGCATAAGCTTTGTGAACCATTGGATGTGAGTTCTTGAATTCCATTTCTGAACGTTCTCCCTGGTTTTGCAGACATACCTGTGAAGACTATTTCTGAGCTTTAGTCACACAAGCAGACAAAGGTATTTCTCACTTGAATAAGTTTGCAAAGTCAGTAACTCAGTCTCCAGGTAGAATTTTGATTTGGTTGTCTCTGATACTACTTTGAAATCCATTAATGGGGTCTTCCTCCTGTAACTGCTGCACACAGGCTTTTTCCTTTCTTAATATGTTTAGCAGACATACTGTGGCAGGGGGTCATTTCAAATGTGAATTTTAGACTGAAAGAAACATTTAATAAAACTGAAGGAAGCTTTTTTCTGTAGGATTTCCATGTCAATTACTACAAAAATTTGTATGGCAGATAGTGGATGAAACAGGGAATATTAGTGGGGAAAACAAAAAAAAGATTTTGAAGTTAATGGCTGCCAGGGACAGATGTATTCTACCCCTGCCTCTGACACTGAGTTCATGCATGCCTCTGGACTCAGCTCCAAATTGCTACACATTCTTCTTTTTCTGACTACCGTAGCTAAGGCACTTGGGCTCTGATTTACAAACATATTGAGCATGCTTAAATCCAGCTGGCATAAAGTACACCAGGCACTAAGTGTTCTGAAAAGCAGACCTCAGGTACTCTAGAGTAAGTGTCCAGATCAGTTGGAACTTATGACAGTTTGACTTTTTACCTTTGTTAGGCTTTTTTCCTTATAATTTTGTACATGAACAATCATATAGGTTAAAAAAATCCTGTAGGGTCAATATAAACGCATTCTTGTCCTTATACAGCATGCAGTACTATTACCAAAGCTCAAAGTAGGAAAACAGCTTGGGTAGATCCTCTTCTTTCTGTTCTTTAGCCTCCTATTTCAGCCTTTCACTTGCTGAATGATTTCCATGTATGCAAGTAAACCTGCAAAAACCTTTATTTTTATTTTGGCTAAAGTTTTATTGTTGAGTGCCTGTTGGAAGTCAGAACTCTCACTATATTATGAAAAATATCTGCAATTAGAAGATATTTCCTCTCTCCAGCAATGTTTCTCCAATATTTTAATCTGAATGTGTTCTTCTGCTAAATGCATGAACACTTGAAAGAGAAGGGACAAATTCCTTGTCTCTCCTCTTTCACATGAAGAGTCCATCTTATAACAGTTAGTTTCCTTATTCTTTCTTTGTACTGGCAGATGTAAATTCTTTGGTGCCTAATTCTCCACACTTACTGCAGAGGTAGCTCAGGTGCTTAATTCAACCTTGCAATCCACTTAGTCAAATGCTTAATTTTAGCTCTGTACTGATCATCCCAAACTTTATGTCCCCTGTTTTATTAACTTCAGAAATGCTCCAAGCTTTTGACACCTTAGTGTCTTTAATAACCTTTGGCATATAACCTTGTCAAAGACTTTTTGAAAATCCAAATATATTGTGTACCTGGTTCCTCTTTGTCCACATTCTGCGATACTTTCGAAGAACTCCAGCAGATCAGTAAGGCAGGATTTCCTTCTATCTGTTAGCTTGGCCATGCTGCCTCTTTCCCCAGACACCATGTTTATCCATGCATTCAGCTACCATATTCTTTATTATAGACTATAGTATCTAACCAGAGGGAGAAGTCAGACTTACCAGGATATAGTTTGTAAGATTCCCTCTAGAGTACTTCTGTGGTTGGGAGTTATACTGGCAGCTCACCAATACTCTGACACAGTTGCTGCTTGTGATGACAGGTTATACTCTTGGCCAACTGCTCTACAATTTCACATATGAGTGCTGTCCTGGTGAATACCATCCAGTCCTGTTGATTTGCTAAGATCTTACACAAAAATCTGTTTGGTCTCATACTTACTGCATATTTATTTCAAACTAACCTAACTTCTCTGACCTGTTACAAAAAACATGCACCAGGTGTGAGATTCTCCCCAGACTGCTTCACCAGTAAAGAAAACAAGCAAAGAATTTACTGAGCTTCTTTGCTGTAATATTATCATCTCTGAGTGCTCCTCTTATATTTCTGTCATTAGGCAGCTCCACCATTTCCTATATGGCTTCCTGCTTTTATTGCTTTTAAGGAACCTTTACTGTTGGCTCAAGCATCCTTTGAAAAGTGTTCAAATTCTTTTGCACTCTTGATTTCCTATTTACATCTGACCTGTCAGATGTCTGACCTGCCAACAGTTTTGCTTCATAACTTTTGCTAATGTTTGATCTGTGCCTTGTACCATGATCAATTGAATGGGCCATTTTGACCCTTTGGAAATATTCATACAGTAAAAAATATGTTGTTGGTTTTACTTGCAGTATTATAATATTATAATATTATAAGTAATATATATATAAGTATTATAGTATTATAATACACAACATTGATGTGTGCCATTCCACTATATAACTAGCTTAATCAGAAATGGATATTAACATTAGAAGGCATCAACTCCAACTCAGAGACAAACTAGACATAGGAATTAAAAAATTAGGTCTTCGAGGTGGACTTTGATAAGCCTCCTCACCTCAAAATATTACTGCTACGCAAGGGCTTATTGAGAGATTTATATCATGGATCCCCCTTACGATGTCCTGAGGGTGGAATGACCTGGGTTTGTTCTTGAACATTCTTTACGTGAGTCAGCCCAAGGCAATGGGTCCTTTACCTAAGTAAAGACCTGCAGAGTTTATGTCATCATTTAATGATCTTTCCTTATATTCACTTTATCAATCACTTATTCACAGCCTACTACACTTCTATTTCAGAAATATCTCAGCAAGTGAGTACCTCCATCTGCTGTAGAAGACTGACAATTTGTTCATGCTCTTTCTTATAGAAGCTTGTGATATATTGAATATAGAAAGTTATAGCACATCATTAACATTTGATACTGTAGGATACTGTTTTTGTTTTGTAACTCATGCCCTACTTTAGATTTAGTGCAGTGGACCATTTATTTCTAAGTTTTTCTAACAGGTCAATACTATTCCTCCCCAGAGATACCTAAATATTGAAGAAAAGTTTAGTGGAGCGTAAGTTTTTGTATATTGCTGTCTTTGTTCCTGAATTCTCTTTTTAAAATTTTTATTTCTGCAAATTTTTGCACTCAAATACTTTCAAATTACTGTCCAGTAATAAAACTGAACATTTGGAACATTTAACAACATTTTACTTAGATCAAATCAAAAACTATTTTATCTATAATAAAGGGAAAGTGGCAGGGACATAAATCAATAGAACATCTGTGATCTCCCCCCCACCCCCCCCCCCAACTA
>NW_008796110.1:5789797-5808377 GCF_000699145.1 Aptenodytes forsteri
GGGGGAACGGGCAGGGGCATAAAACAATAGGACATCTGTGGTCTCCCCCCCCCCCGCCCCGGTAATTCATCTGTTATTCCTAGATGTAATCATAAAAAAGCAAACACTGAACAGAGTATGTTACAGCCACACTTGAAATTGCATTTAATTAGAGCAATTGTGTCAAAACATAGCTTACAGTGTTTTCTTTCTAATGTCTTCTATAGCAGTTCTACTAGCAATGCATACTTAGTTAAGAAGTTTTCAATTTGAGGTACTAAATTCCAAAATACTGGGCTGCAGCTCTACTTACAAAGCAGTGAATGTTTGAAAATGTACCTTCTCCTGCCCTAGGGGTCAGATCTGTTGTTTCTCAAGAAGAAATAACTTCATGTAATAGTATTAGAGTCGTATAATGACATATTTAATTGGTGCAAGGAAAAATCAGTATAGTACTCTCTAAAAGTTAGGGTGGCTCTCTGCCAGCTGATGATCTGTCATCAAGTGCTGAAAATTCACTTAAAATTTGCTAACAAAGAGTTGTAGTATTTTGTGGCCTCAGCAAACTGTACTGGGGAAAAAAAAAATGTATTAAGGCATACTTAGATATGCTCATTTGGAGCTGGGATATTCACAAAAGATCTCTGCCTTTACCCAAATGCGTTTATTAAGCTATAGCTCTATAATGAAAGGATCAGTAGGACCTGCATGGCAGAGATTTGGTTGTGGCAATATGTCAGCCCTAGGAGAATCTGGAGCCTTCCCTGTCCCCAAACATCTGATTGCTGACTGGTATGTGGTTAAGCAAAATTATCCCGTTATATGTAAGAACAAGAGTCCCTCAGTTTTAGTAACATGCTGAAGTATCTCTCAATCTCAGTATGTAGAAATCTTCTTTCACAGGTATGTTTACTAGCAAAGTGCCTTATAAGAGAAACAGAACGTAAATTATGCTAACTTATACTTGACTTATATGACAGTCATGACCCAGACATACTGGGTCAAAATGAAGGTTCCTCTAGCTCAGGTTTGTGCCTCTGGGTAATAGTTATGAATAAAGACAGTCCTTCTACCTTTTGTGGGCTTCAGCTGGGCTGGTTGCTTATATCTTGACGGAGAGAGAATAAGAAATAAACTCATACCTAATGAAGACTGTGCTAGGTGCCCGGTCACTGAAGAAAGAAGCTCTTTTGCAGTTATTCTTCGTACTTTGCTGTTTAATATTGGGGATGGTTGGAAAACAGAGGGGAAAAGTAAGAGACGAAGCTCCTGTCCTCACCTAAGACCTGAAGCTCTTTCCACAGTCTGGAAACTGGGCCTTCCTTTTTGAGGAAAGGGGGAAACAACACTTCAGCCTCTACTCATCATCCACTTTCAATAACTGCTTTTTTGTGTCTCTCGTTTGCACATCTGCATCCATTCACTAAGGAATGCACTCCCCTTTCTCCTTTCCCACACTGTGGGGGAGTGCACATGGCCTTTTCTTGGTGACATGGCCCAGATAACAGCTAATGGCAGGAACGTGAGTGTAAATGGGGTGTGTGAATAGGCTGTCCAAAACTGTCCACTGAGAGGATGTTTGCCAAAAAAACTGGTAACACCACAAGGAAATTCCCAATAATGAAGTTTGTTTAAGACAGCCATCTTTAAATAGTAATCACTGAATCACAGGGAGACTCTTGAGAGAACAAGGAGTTGAAAAGAAGTGTCCGAGAAGCATGAAAAATTGTGACACCTTGGAGGGAGAAGAAAGTAACAGAGCAGCTGTGAAAACCAGTTTTGGTACTGCCAGAAGTCATGGCCTCTTTCTGGGCCAGCCGGCGTGGCCTACCCATCAGACACCGTGAGGAACTTGCATCCAGCTACAGTACTGACAGCAGGGGTGCAACATGTAGGGACCAACACGTGGGGTGTGCTTATGTGACCTCATGGAGGGCTTTCTCAGTGGCATGTGCATTAGTAAAGCGTAGGAAGCGCTGTACACATAACACTAGAGTACTCACATTTTGAGCACAGGTGTGTAAACAGGGGAATGGGCACTTCCAGGGAAGGTGTATATGCTTATAACCCACATGTCCAGGGGTGTGGGACAAAGGGGAACTGGGAATGTAAACATGTGTAGGGTGGTGGAGAGGTTAGAACTTTGTGGGATTAGTGATAGAAGAGTGTTTAGAAATTTTGTAGGTGTTAACATTTTTTAAGTGTCTAGTATTGTGGTTTATCTGTTGTATTGCTGATATTGATCCTAGATGCATAGTTCACTGATTGCTGGTTAATTATGTGGAGTTAATAAATCAATAAACTACTTGATTTGAATGCTGATCTGACTTAAACCATGTTAATAAAGCAGTTTTTCCCTACAGCATCACACAACTTTTCTCTTCTGTATGTTCTTTCTAATCATCCCCCTGTTCCCCTTCTGCCCTTCATTGTTCTTCAAGTACCCCATGCCTTCTACTTCTCCAGCAGTTGGGTAGTTGTCCCAGGATAAAGTGCAGTACACTCGAATTCGGAGTTTAATAATTCCTTTCTCCTCACAAAAAAGTTTCCTTTATAGGAGGCTCTGCAGACCTTGCTGCTCCTCAACACTACATCAGCACACAGACTCAGTGGTCTTCAAGGGGCCACAAAATCAGTGGTGTAAAAAGGCCTTGGCAAAGAGTGAAGGACACTTTTTGTCCTTCACTATCAGTCCTTTCTTCTCCCACAGTAAGGTAGGGCTTCCCTCAGGAGAGCTGGTACAGATGATATTATGCTTGACAAGTTGGAGCAGCCCTTCACCATGGTCCTCCTGAAACAATCCTTACATTCAGTTGCAGGTAACAAGCACTTCCACAATAAATTGGAGGGTCGTCCTTGCAAAGGTCACCAAGTCAGACAGAGAGACTGTCTGAATTGTGGACCTCAGTCACCTCTCTGGTATATAGTATCAAGATAAGGAAGTTCAGTCAAGCACTACTAGTGACTGGGGACCCTAATTCCATTCCCTTGTGTCCGCACACATCTGATAACCCTTTGGATACCCTCAAAATACAGTAGGTACTGTGAGTGTTCTTTGTTTGCTGTGATATTCCAGTATCTTCTTTTTAAACCTATGACTCTTACCTTCTGCCTGTTCTATTAGTTAGTTTCTTCCCTTTGGATCCATGACTTCATATCACCTTTTTTCAGCTTGGAAAGGCTTTTGATCTTAACTTTACCATGAGACCAGTCTGTTACTTCTTCTTTGTCCCTGTGCTTCATTCTACAGTTGGCTTTGTTTTCCTTCTCAATAACCAGTAAAGCTTGAATGAATCCCCTTTTCCACTTTATTTTTCTGTTCCATTGATTTTTTTAGGATACTATTTGCGTTAGGATGCAAGGCATTAGGATGCATTGGCTCTATGGTTGGGACCAGGGGTGCTTAAGCATAACTATCCACATTCCCTACCTACTCCAGTTACATCACCCACACTGAATCATTAGATTTCTACTCCCAGTCCTTCTGAAGATTATGATATCATACACTGCTTATTGTATCGGATATAATTTATCAATGCATTCTGCCAAGTTGACATGTCCTAGATATTTTTTCTGGCCTGAGCCCTCAGACCCCTCACCACTCACCTCCCATTCATCGCCATGTACCTCCCATTCTGTTTTCATTCTCCTACCTCCCTTGCTACAACCCAAACCTGTGTTTCTCTGTTTCCTTAATTCTCTTGCCCTTTAATCACTGTCCTGTCAAATGAACAATTAATGTCTTTCAAAACACACTTGAAGCATTTTAAATTTATCTGCACAGATCACATGATAGCTTCCCCCCCTCTCCCACTCTCCCCATCCTTCATGTCCTCCTTTATGAGGATGGTAACAACACTTCTGCAAGTCCCACCAAGAGTTCTGCGAAGGGATGGCTGATGTGTACAGCTAGAGGCCAGGTTTATAGACAAAGGGTGTCCCTCAGAGCCACTGCAGCCTGTGGAGATAGAAACTCTCCTCACTGTAAGTGTAAACAAGTCCTTAGTTTCAGCAATGAGTGATTTATGGAGCTGAACTCTTCCCTTCATAATGTTTCTAATACTGCTTTTCCAAAGAAACTGAGAGGATCATCTGGAATAAATACTGAGTGACTAGGATCAGTCAGAGGGCAGGCACAATCCCAGGGAAGGCCAACTTGCACAAAAGAATTTGGGATGGATAAGCTCAAAGAGATACGATGGCAGGTGGGAATGTGTGTGCATGTTGAGAAAGGAGGGTTCGCAGCTTTTTTTCTGATAGTCCCACGCTGAAATCACTACCTCATCCAGTATCTCTAATTTCATAGCAACACAAACAAGCTAAGGGATTTTAAAGCATTTAAAAAAGCCATCTTTTTTTTCATAATAATAAAAGTTTCTCAACCTCAATTATAATAGGGAAGCTATAACTTAAAAACCTTTCCTTATGATTTTCACTGCTTCACTGGTTATGTTTTCTATACTGAAATGTTGCAATGAAAAATTACTTATAGCCAAGTAACTAACCAGCATAAGATCCTACATAAATCCTGTTTGTGCTGGATGATTTGTGGCCAGTTCTTTGGTTAATAACTGTGTATCCAAATTTATAGAGCTGCTGTCCTGTGTGATCCACATTATTTGAAATGGAAGTCAGGTTTACATGGCACAGAAATTGTAACACATTCAGGCTCCTGGGAAATTTTCCATGACCAAAATATGATTTTGCCTCTCTAATTGGAATGTAGCCGTATTCAGGACCATAGGGCAATAATGAGAAAAAGGGACTAGCTTGAAACAATTTAGCTTATGTACTGGGCACACTCAAGCTAATTTTCTCAGTCAAGAAGGAAAATTAGTCCATGTAGAATTTCATGCTATCGTGGCGATAGTGCTTCAATACTTAAGATGGCCAATTTAAAGTTAGCTCAGAGATCTTCACGTTCCCATGATGTCTAGTGGGTAGGCTTGGTCTAACTGGAGAGACAACCTTTTTATTTTGAGCGTGGGTGATTATCTAAAATCCCAGATTCCACATGTTCAGTTTGTCTGTTCATGTGTATATTTCCATAAACATCACAGCACAGCTGACATGAGTAAAGACCACCATGTATGAATGTTTACAGAATAACAACCAATCTAATAACTGAAGGTATGCCTTACACCTGAAAACTGGAAGTCCACCCAGGGCTGGCTAATTCCTTTCTGATATTGGCTTCAAAGATATCACTTTGTATAGCGGAAATCTGTGTTTCCTAACTTGAATCTTCCCATGCTCACTGCTTGTCTCAGAGATGAAACTACAGAAAACAAGAAGTGAAAGAAACTGAATTTTATTAGAGCCAAGCATGCATTTCCTTCTTCACTGTAACCCTTAAACAGAGCACACCAGCAGCTGAAGAGGAACAACCTGAGAACAACCCATTTCACAGACAGTGCCTCTTACAAAAGTTCACCAGTCCAGAATGAGACTGGCTGAAGTCTCCTAAGTGCTTTTGAGTTGGAAGTTAGCATTTTCAGTATCGCATTTTGAGAAACTAGCATATGATGGCAAAAAGTCGTTAATTTAATTACATCAGCTCCTCTGCTGCTGCTTGCAATCAATGTTGTGTTTATGAAATTGTCCATAAAAATTTTTTGCACTTTGTGCATAGGCACATATGATATTTTATACAAATACAATAGCAATGAACTGCTCACAACTCAGCTACAGGGTTTCTAACACAGCATTGAATCCTTTTTACTAAATCTACTAAACAATGCAATATTTACTTCAGGTACCACTGCAGCACTGCGTGTTACCTTCTTAAGATCCACTAATATATGCTATTCATGTAAAATTATTCCTTTTTAAAATATATAAATGTTTTAGTGTCACATCTGATACATTATTAGATTACACATTCATATTTTGTCATTAATTGAGTTTTACGTGAGTGATGTTGTATAGCACTTAACAATCACTGTTCAGAACAGGCTACCTTATCAACTGCACTTTCAAAATCATTTTCAAATGCATGTAACAGCTCTTCTTGCATTTTAAGATGGAAGAGGTTAGATGGTTTCAAATGACATCATGAAATGTTTCAGAAAGTCAAATTTCAGTTTATAAGCCAGTGCTGTAAAGGCAGGTCCTCCAATACTCTAATAAAAATTCATAAATATAAATTCTGCCAATATTCTCCAACATCAAAAAAAAGCCATTTAGTAACCATTATATCCCTATATAGCAATTATATGCACAAGTATATGCATACTCATCTCCCTATTCATTATTATTCTAAAATTTATTTTTTATATCAAAAATATGTGAACTAAAATGTTTTCAAAACTGTTGTAAAAATGCACTATTAAAGTATGCTCATTTAGCAGGTCATTTCCTTTAGTCTCATGGTCAGAGGAGATATATATTATACAGAAGAACTTAGCCTCTCAGCCTGACAAAGTAATATATACGCATACAGATTTCTGGGTGAGCCTTTTAAGTTAACATCAATGGTCCAGTGGAAAAAAAAAAAAAGTCTATAAAATATCTGTTCATAAAACTTACATGCAACACAAAGGTTAGTGAAGAGTTAAACAGAGGGGAAATAAAGAGCAGACTAATTATTTGGTAAACAGGACACAATTTCACAAGTGCAAGGAAACAAACATCCAGGAACCAAGGATGTGGATCAGTCATGCCGAGGGCTGGGGACTGTATGTTTGAAATCTATGATTCTGAACACACTTAGTGAAACTGTGGTTATAAACAACACGACATGATCTCTCCATTCAGAATATCAGTTAAAATGTTTAACAGAAGCCTTTAATATACAAGTAGACATATCTGTAAGAAAGATGATTAAAACATCTTGCCACTGTATGTTTTCTGGATAAATCTGCTTTGCATAGTTGTCCCCTTCCAGTGCCCACATGGCAGTGCTACAAACTGTGTTGTGGTTTTAACATTGGGCAGGAGAGAAGGAAGAATTTTTTCTAACAAAGATGG
Organism: Aptenodytes forsteri; assembly: GCF_000699145.1. Lineage (NCBI taxonomy): Eukaryota > Metazoa > Chordata > Aves > Sphenisciformes > Spheniscidae > Aptenodytes > Aptenodytes forsteri. The sequence continues at coordinate 5,796,746 of NW_008796110.1, forward strand.
AGGGCAACACATAGCAGAAAACCACACGATGAGGACCCTTGTGGAAGAAAGTAGGCATGGGGGACAATTCCCAACACCAAGGTTTGGGGAAAGAGGCACTGTTTCTTTATTAGCCAGCAATAGTTTAGCAATAAATGTATAAGCAGACTTGAAACCAGAGAGTCACTAGAGACCAGGTACGTGCCCTCTTTTGGATATGCTCCCGTCAGTCTGTCATTCAGTCACTCGGCGTATCTCTCCCTGGGTATACACAATGGTAGAATTTTACGGGTATAAGTAGTTTTATAGGACTACTTAAGTGCCTCTGGTCTCTATGTTGCCCAAGTGTTTTGCTTCTGTATTTAAGCATATAAATTCTGCCATAGTTTCTCTTTAGGTTGTGAAATCCTGATTAGGATTTCAAAATAAGATTTTTGTAGCACTTGATTTACTCCCTGACAGTATTTATGAGTGGTGAGAAAAAGAATTATGAATGACCTAACTTGGAGAAGCTCCAAACAGAAGGAAGGAGCTATACTTGATGTCAAGAAAATGAAGGCATACTCTGCATAGATTAGAAGTTGCTCATCATCTTTTGTTCTCCAGGACAGCGAGTTGCCTTTAGGAACCTGAATCCCAGGAAAATAGATTGGGTTTTATTTAGCAAGAATTCTAGAGAATTAAAAAATTGTGTCTGGCAGCTAAATGCTAAAGCTTATGAGGCAAATTAAGACAAGTTTCATGCCACATAAGGAACCAGTTGGCAAATTAGAGAATTTTAGGGGGGGTGGTGTACTTCAAAAGTTTAAGATAAGGCTTTGTTTAATTGAACAAATGTTTCGGAACAATTTTATTAAACCAACCATTAGCAAAAAATAACAGGTACTTAAAGGTCCCCAAATCTTCTGTTTTTCTTTGTCTTGCAAAGACATCTGCTGAGACAGAAACTATTTGATTGGTTTTATTATTATGCTTCAGACATAAATTATATTGTGATTTATGGTTCTTCATAGCTAGATACAATGACTGTATGTATTTCAAAATACATGCAATTTTCATTTTATTGCTGCCTTCCTTGCTTTACTTTCTCTAGTGAATGGGGATTATTTCAAGATTACATAGGCTTTTATAAATATCTAACTTTACATTCCCAAAGGTGAAATTTTGTAGACAGAGGCTCTTATGCATGTTTATGTCTGGATTTAAGATAAGGCTTGTTTAATTGAACAAATGTTTCGGAACAATTTTATTAAACCAACCATTAGCAAAAAATAACAGGTACTTAAAGGTCCCCAAATCTTCTGTTTTTCTTTGTCTTGCAAAGACATCTGCTGAGACAGAAACTATTTGATTGGTTTTATTATTATGCTTCAGACATAAATTATATTGTGATTTATGGTTCTTCATAGCTAGATACAATGACTGTATGTATTTCAAAATACATGCAATTTTCATTTTATTGCTGCCTTCCTTGCTTTACTTTCTCTAGTGAATGGGGATTATTTCAAGATTACATAGGCTTTTATAAATATCTAACTTTACATTCCCAAAGGTGAAATTTTGTAGACAGAGGCTCTTATGCATGTTTATGTCTGGATTTCCATAAGACGACATGTGCATGCACAGAAATGAATATCACTTCTTTGCAGGAGGGCAATGGATTCAGCCCATTAGCCCTCACAAGCTGGAAGAAAGAGAATGATGGAAGCTGCTTCAGTCCTGAGGCTGCAGTAGCCACAGCAGCAGCTGTTACACAATGTGCTCTTAGCATGGATGAAATAGGTCAAGCTGAAGGCTGACTAGTCCTTGGATAGGCTGCAATGTGTAATGCCTCAGCACTTCACGACTCTCATGTGCCAAGAGCGCATCTCCGCTTGAATGTTGTGACATGAGTTGCTGTCACTTAGGGCAGTGTTCTTGCCTCATATTGCACCAATTCCTTATGGAAACATCTCCTTAACTGCACGCTGGTCATTTACAGGTTATTGCTGCACAGCTCATCTGGCTCAGGACAGACTGGCTGGAGGTAACTGCACAGCAAGTGTATGATGGAGGACTGGCTGGTGGGACAAGGAAGGGAGAAAACCATTTCACCTCACTGTCACTCTCCCCTTCTTTCATCACAATGCTCCATTAAGCCAATTTCCTTTTCCTGGCATCCCATGAGGAACAGAAATGCTCAAGCTTACCCATTTTTAGTGCCTAGGAAGGGTGAGTGCAGCAAAAGGGTGGAAACCGATGCATGATCTGGGTTAAAGCACAGTCCTCAGTCTCCAGAACTCCATGAGTGAAAGTGAAGATGCAGAAGCAGCACAGTAAAAATATGGCAGTTAAAAGTCAGGTAGGATAAAGGACATGGCTGCAATTCTAGCAAAATGATTGCTTGGTCTTAAACCTCTGGGATCTTTTACAGAATCCAGTTTAAGTTTAGAAAGAAATCTAATTATGAGGCTGTTAACACTCCTAAGTAGAAGCTAAGCTCAGCTCTAAACCAAGATGACCAAAGTGCCTTTGCTGCCATATCACTAATTGGTCATTTGGAGCACTGGGACTGCCAGGATTGACACAGTGAAAATGAAAGGCAATTCGTGAGTCACTGATAATTAAGTAGGGAGGAACTAAAGGAAAACCTGGTTTACCGCTTGTTTTGCAGTTTCAGAATGTTATCCGTGGCCCCGCAGCAGAAAGCAAAATGCCACACTGAGGTAGCAATGCATTTTTGGTGTGTCTTTCCACAGAAATTCAGTGCAAACAGAGGACATCTGTTAGCAAACAGATGTGGTGAGCTGACCTAAGGACACTTTGGCTCTCCATGTCAATGCAGGACAGCAATGTTTCATCATATCGAAGAACTTTCATTTCACAGCCAAAATATGAAGTCCCAAAACAGATGTCACTTTTGGATTATGTCAGTCTGAGTAGTCAGCATGCATTAAAATGACATGTGTCAGAAACGGCTGTGCTACGTATGTTTAGCTGGTGTTCATCAAATGACTTTCCGTCCTGCCATTGTGGTATAGCAAAACTGAGAAGAAATCATTAGAAAGTGTGAATCTGATAATCTGAGAACACACTGGCCTTATTAGCTATAAGAAAAAGACCCTGCTCCCTGAGCAGTTTCTGCAAACTGTCAAACATCACCAGACATGACAGCTTTTGCTTGGCTCTGGGATACCATCCACGCTGTAAACTATTTGCCTGGGGTTCTGCAGATAATGGAGACGGAACAAACACTGCAGCAAATGAACCTGTCTGTCTCACAGAGTGACATCAGGCTGGATCTCCACACAAAATACAAGTATTATTATGGAAATTGCATCTTGACACTTCAATATAAGAAACACTTCCAGAATATTTGGAATATGTTATCTAAAATTGTCTTGGGTGGGAAAGAAACAAACATACCAATGGAGCAGCAAGGAGAAGAATGACTGCACTTTTTGGTTTTAGTCATGAGATAAATGCGTTAAAAATTACTGCATAATGAAATACAAACACTAGATAACAGGTCAGGGACCATTTCTGAAAAATACTTATTGACATAGATAGTCTTTGTTCACTCTGAGGTGTGCCCTTGAAGCCAGGGGTAAATAGGGTATAAACAACACTCAGGGTTATGTTCAAATATGGCACAGCCAACATTTGCCACAGTCAAAGCTTCAGTTCTGCTTCGGGGAAGACCCTTCCAAGAGTTCCCCAAAGAGAAAGACATCCTCAGTTACTCTTACTTACGTGTGAAAATGAGTGGGAAATGTCCTTTTCTCCCCCTCACTAATCCACAGTCCCTGGAAGTCTAATAACTGATAGGGCACAGGCAGAAATTTCTGCCCTGCACATGGGCAGTGCCTGTGCACCATCTCCCTGCCCTCTGCATCTGAGTAAAGCCACCAACCACACCTTATTCCTGTGGGAGAAAAGGTGCTGGTTTTCAGGATCAGTATCCAAGCGACACTGCTTTACTTCACCATCTGTCCATTATTTACCAGCTTGCTTTCACTCAGTAAACTAGCCTCCATCAGTTCCTGTTGTTGCAAGATGAGAGACATTAAGGAGCCAAATGTGAGAATTTCAATGATGCAGAAGACCCAGGCGTTGTATCTGAAAGACTGGTCATAAGGGTCTGAAAACTGAGAGAAGACAAAGAATTGCTCACTGGGTGTGATGCAGCTGAGTCACACTTCTGAAAAGCTAAACATTATTCAGAAAGCATGGTATAAAGCCCATAACAGAGGCGATATAAAGCAACCTTTAAAAAAAAAAAAAAAAAAAAGAGAGAAAAAGATAGGATGTATGTATTAAAAGACATATTTCCCTATAATCCAGTTAAGGAGGGATCATTCCTAACTGTCTGTATTTCATGTATGCTCATGCACAAAAAAGTAAAAATCAATGAACATTCAGTTAGAAAAAGATTAACCATAAAAATGGTGCAAGTGAATGAATTATGGAAGCTCTTTGGTCCTCCAGTAAACAACAGCAGGGAAGCATCAGACGTTGCTACAGCACTTGACAGTGTCTCACACTGGGGAAGAACGCAAGGGAAATTACTGCCATCTGAACTACATTTATTTTCATTTTCATTGAAAGAATGAAAATTGTTATTACAAGGAACACATTTTCTCAACAATGTATAATTAGATTTTTATTAGGGATCTGGGGAAGTTGAGGGATTAGGGATGATTTTTCAAGCTTCTACAGACACAGGAAGGAAAAATTGCTAATTCATACCTTTGGGAATTCATACCATTTTTCACTAAGTACATCCATGATTTAAAGTAACTGAAATGTTGCTGGTGAAACTCTATCCTTCAGTGGGAACAGGATTAAGGTTTTAAAATGAAGGAAAAGAACATATCCAGAAGGTACTTTTAAAATAAATATTTTTTACAAAATGTATCACATATATTTGAATACTGCTTTTATATTTGTCATTGTAACTTGTATAATTCATTTTTTTACCTTTTTGTTGTTGTTTTATTGATTCCTACATCATCAGGTTTAAGAAGAAAGAAGTAAAAACTTGTTGTTAGATAGCATATGTTCTTTTGATGAATGTTGGATATTGTTACTTATCATCCTAGGTATTTATTTTATTATTTTTTCTTGTTCAGAGATAATAGTATACCATTTCTACAACATTCTGGCCACTATTTAGGTTATGAATAGCTTGTTTTCCAGCTTTTACACACATGAGGATTAATCCTATACTCTCACTTCTCACTATAATTCTTAGACCTTCAGAGTGCTCCATATTTTGATGATCCCTCCCTAAACAAAATAAGTCAAGGATCTGCGTCCACAGAATGGCTTTGGTCTCTGAGCCCAGGGTCTTCTTCCAAGCAGAGGTATTTCTGTCAGGGAAAGAGATAGCCATGGTTCCTTCTAAAATCAGTCAAAAGAAGTATGGGTATCCAGAGTGATTCAAATCTCACATGTGCAGTCCTTTTCCTAGTGAGACTATGTCCTATCTGGTCACTCTGTAGGGAGTTTAGTAAAACTACAACTTAAATGTTCCAATTACATTTCTAAAGTTAGGTGGTGGGATGAATCTAGGCTTGGGTTAACTGCAACAGAACACAAACTCTTGATCTAGGCTACCTATGCAGAAATTGAGAGACCTCATAACCTGCCTGATAATTGTCAACACACTGATTGAGGAACTGCCTTCAGCAAGCAAAGGAGAGGTGGAATTCAGAAATATGCCTGAACATCCACTTAAGATACCTTATTTGTTGTCACTGGAAATGTCTCTTCTCACTCAGAATTCACATTCTTCAGTTTTGGAAACAGGTCCTTCTTTCTTTCATTCTCTTATTTTAAAACTCCAAGACAATGTTTATGTCCCTCCACTTCTTTTTCATCTAGCTCTACCATCTTCCATCTTCCATCATTGAGACCTGCTACAGTTTGTAAAAGAACTGAATACAATTTCTCTTACCTTAAAGTATTAACTGTCTTATTTTTCAGGCAAACTGTATAATTTCTCTTACCTTAAAGTATTCAAACTTAACTGTCTTATTTTTCAGGCAAACTGTAGCAACCAGGAACTGAGTCATTAAACTGGGAGAGAGGCTCTCAAACACCTTGAATTTGTTCCTTTTTGCATAGCCCATTTAAATACTCATTGGGCCAGAGAGAGAGAAGCAAAGCATCAAAAGGGCTATATCTATGTCTGTAAGTATAGCTTGCACCCATAAGCTAGATTCTTTTCTGCCCCCAAAACAGGATGACTTCATCTATACTGACTAGAAGGATCAATTCCTAGCCCTGCTAAGCCTCCCGTTATCTCCTGAACAGAGCCTGAGCATTATCAAGGAGAGATAATGCTCCTGGTAAAAGCAATCACACACCATCTCCCACTAGCAGACTGATGCCCAGCCAGTCTCCAAGCGACAGCCACCTTGGAAGCTAAAAAACCATCACTCCCTTCTTCCTCTACTACAGTTTTATTGCTGAGCATGACATTATATGGTAGGAATATCCCTTTGGCTGATTTGAGTTAGCTGTCCCAGCTGTGCCACTTCTCAACTTCTTGATGACCTTCAGCCTACTTGGAGGGGAGGATGGGTAGAGTGGGAGAAAGAGAAAGACCTGACCCTGTGCAAGCACTGTTCAGCAGTAGTCAAAATATTAGTTTGTTATCGACACTGTTTTAGCCACAAATTCAAAACACAGAACCATATAGGCTGTTATGAAAAAAATATTAACTGCATCCCAACCAGACCCCGTACAGAGACATATTAAGAAAAGCTAACTCTTGGGGTTCTTGACATTAAAGTACTCATAAACTACTTGGCCATTAAAAAAGCGGCATGATTCTCCTTTGTTCCCTCAGCTGAATGCCCCAGGCTGCTGGACTTTTATTCCTTTGGTCTACTGACTAGCTATGTATTCTCTGCTAGTAAATGGGGCATAACAGCAAGTTATTAATATTAACAGAGTTGCCATAAGTCGCCTTAAGTCGTGATTCAAATAAAGAAAGTAGTATGCTTTGTATCAGGCCATTAATAAGAAAAAAATATCATGGAAAAGATTTAGAAACATTTAATTCTTCCCAAACAGAACTGAGGAACTTTTTATCTTCAGAAATAAATTTCTTTATAAGCAACTAAGTGACCAAAGTGGTCAAAATATCTCCAGTGGGGGGATGTTAAACTCTCCTCCTCAAGTTTTTCCACTTTCCATGACCTAATTCCATATTCCTGGGGGGTGGGAGGCAAAGCAAGAGAGTATAAACAGGCAGATACCTGCAGAGCACAATCAGATGTTGTCCAGCAACTTTGAATTTGCTTTTTTTCTACCTTTTGTTGGCCTACAGTGGTAAGTGAAGGAAAGAATTCTCAAACCAACACAAAGAGCAACTGGTGCTCGAACCAGAAGTTGTCCTTAAGTCTGCTTAAAACTCAGAATACCCACAAAAGCAAATGGAAATCTGTGCAGATAATGCTTACCTCCAAAATGCTTCCCAGCAACTAAAGTACAACACAGTAGCAAGATTCTTGAATAATCACTTGTTCTATGTGCCCTTGTTTTAAGGGAGTCAATTATCCTGAACTTATCTTAATTAGGACTTCAGGTTACAACATGAAAGGAAGAATTATCCCAGTGTTTCTGATGTTGGCTATTCACTCCATCAGCTATAAAGAAATTGATGATCTACTATGGAGACTTTTAGGTACAAAATGCGTAAAAATCTTTGCACCATTTTACTGAAAAAACAAAACACAATAAATAGGTTTTGGCTTTCATTAAGGTTTCCATGCTTGTCAACTTTAGTATAAATTAAAAGCAAGCAGTTCAAAGTTTTCATCTTTATTTTAAATCTTCCTGTGTATTTTCAAGGCATTCAATGAAATCTCTAAGACCTCTGGTGGCCATAAGCAGCATTTTCTTCATAAACCCCAGAAATACTAGCAGCTGTGCAATAACATGCATGGGAATCTCTACCTAGTATCATTAAAATAAGACCACAAACCTTGTGTAAACTGCTTTAAAATAAGTATATCAGTCACTGTTCCAAGAAAGGTAAATAAGGATTGATTTAATAGCATCAAAGATGAAATAATGCAGAAAATAGAAGTATGAATTATATTTACAAACCTCAGTAGATTCCGTGAAGAATTATACTTAATGCAGCTAAATTTCATTACAATAATCTCTGCCCATTTGTCCAACTTCTCTAGAGAGAGCTACTTCAGCTTTACATAATCTTCATTCTTTCAGTCCTAAAAAATTTCTGCAAGGATGCGTTTAAATGAATTAAAATTTATAGAGAGCAATGTTCACGAATGTGATGGATCTAAGAATAATGAATAAGGGATAAATAATTTATGGCATTTCATTTTGTCACACACTGTCAAACTGTGACAATAACAGATTTCCTTACTTCCATGCAGACACAAATCACAACATGGCAAGACTGAAACAAACAAGCAGATCAGGCAAGGCATGGTGATCATTCTGCTGGTGGAAATAATTTTAAATACTGTAACAAATAGCAGATGTAGCCATTCAAATAATAACATTTCATTCATTCCTCATTATTGATCTCTCCCATTTTTCATTTGTTTTCACTTAGAGTAATAGATTTTACGGCCAGAGGGATGTTGTTAATGTGGGTTTACCTACTAAACAGCACAACTCAAGGAACTTCATCCACTTATTCTAGTGGGCCATCAATGATATCTGCCTTTTCACTATAGCATTTCTCCAAGGTCACGTGTACATTGGAAGTTGGATATTCATTCTGCTCATTTCCCAAGCTATTAAATACCAGCCAGTTTTCAACCTGAAGCTCTATAGCTGCATTAACATGACCTTGTACTAAAACTGAGAACGGACCTTACTAGTGCAAGTTAGTCCACGTTGCATCCAGCTCAGCTTTGTACCAACACGTCATACTATTCTGAGGCTCTCTACTGAATCAGCCACCTGCCTTACAGGCTCTGGGTGGCAGGTGGAAAGAGCATGTTTACATCTATGCGGATAAACCCTTACCTGGATTCCAGTCTTTCATGGAGCCTACAATCAAATATAAGTCGTTAATTCTTCTCACAATTAAAAACATACCTCTTACCTCTAGCCTGAGAGTGTACATTTTCAGCTCCAAAGCACTGAGCTTCTCTATACCTTTCTCAGTGAGTTTACTTTCAAAAAATCTATTTTTAATGTGTGTATATATATATATCTGCGGTTCCCTTAATTTTCCCCTCAGTGGACTAAAAAGACAAAGTTTCTTTAGCATCTTGATTCAGCTATCATCAGCTGGCTGGCTGACTCCCCACTTTTTTCAGACAGTGATTCTGGTCTCCATCACTCACTACATTTTCGAAAAAATACACCATCAGGCATATTCTGTGTGCTTTTCACTTGGGAAAAAGTCAACACAAACATCCGCACACTTGTCTTATGGTAAAGCTACTCCATAAGTTCGTCCCTTGCCACACTTCCTACAAGAACCTTAAGCTGTTGATCTCACATCATCTCCCTATTTCCTTTTCTCTCTCATCTCTCTGCCTAAATCTGTTTGCTGTCCCTTACTCTCAACTGACTAAATTAGCCTTTTCTCAGGTCTGTGCTGCAACAGCTAGATTGCTTTGGGTACCTTTGTCATCTCATTAAAGGTTAGCAGGGGCATACATGTATTACACAGCATTAAAGCAGTATAAGCATAACCAGTAACTACAAAGTATATATAGTAGTAGTTTTAATAGAAATATCACCTTGCTTTCCTTCCACCTACTCCATCTAGTGTAATTAAACAGTGATTTCAACAGTAAGGACATCTAAAAGAAAACCATCAAGTTCAATAAATATCAAATATGCCAAATTTATTTATGTATGTATTATTCTCCTTGTAGAAGTTTTTCTCATGTTACATAAGAAACAACAAAAGAATTTTTTCTTTGTACATGCCTTAATAGCTTGAGCTGTGTATATTCATGCTACTTTGAGATTAGGATTAATTTGTGTCAGCCTGTGAGTGCCTGAGTTTTTATCTATGTATGTATATTCAAAGCTGAAACACCTTAGAGGAAAATTATTCTTTTTCATTTATAATCACAGTTTATTTCAGATATACACAAAGGTTAGCAGACTAAGCACTTACATGCTTTAAATAAACAGCCTTACAGGAAAGATTATAGAAATACATTTATGAAAAGTGAGTTGGTAAATTTTGTGAACCAGTTCTAGAAATTATTTGACAAAAAGCCAACTTAAACATTCTTATTTTTTGCACACACAGGTTAACTATTTACTACTATTTTTTTTTCTAAGACATCCACTGAACCTGTAGCTAAACATTTTCCAAGATCATTTGTAGTTTATTTTTCATAAGATGGATGCTTTATGTATTCTCAGCCTGAGAAAAGATTTCATTAACCAAGTAAAATACTGAAGTACCAGCAATGGGGCTGAATCACACAGAAAAAATGTGTCAGAGGCAGCAGAATGGTTGTCATGCACAACAAAAGACTCATACCGGAATTTGATTAACTTGATAAATTGAGAACGTTTCTAATATATAAAAGTAGTCTTAAGTAGAAATGCCATTCACTTATGATCTCAAAGATAATCAGCAAAAAATAATATATTATGTTGGTATTATGACAGCTTCTAGTACCTTAAACAAAAGCCAGAATAGTACAAGATTGAATGAGCTACTGAGGTCATTGCTAAATGACAGGTGTTAAGTCACCTCACTAACTGAAAATCTTGAAGCTGTTCAGATAACCTAGCAATGGTGTAAGAACCTGAATACAATAGAATCTAACATACTTAATACTACATGAATCTAAACTCTTTCATACATACATTATTTATTGTGTGACACAATGTACTGCCCTCCAAAGATGGGTATCAAATTAACATTTTGGAACTCTTGCAATGTGAAAGAAAAGCTTTAAACTAATATATCGCTCTTTAAGGGAGTCGGTGTTTAAGCGTTTGTTATAGCTTTGCTGTTTGGAGAGTAATTGAAGAAGCTTCTTGATTTAAGTGTATCTTGTTTACTTTTAAAGAGATTGTGAGATTGTAGAGAATGTAGGATGAACACTTTCTACATACTAGAAATCAAAATAAAGCTATTCACAGAATTAAAGTTTCACATTTTTAAGGTCAGAAGAAATTGTTATGAACATTGAATCTGACCTCATAAGCCACACTGACCACTGCATTTTGCAAAATGTTTCTGCACTGAGCTCGTAAAAATGGTTGATGTAGAGCTTTAAGGAACCCATTCAAGCCATGCATCAGAGTGGTGTTTGGTATTTTTATCAAAATGAATACAGCAACGATTATTCAGTAATCCCCAAATGGGAAATTATTTGTTTTCTTGAATTTTATGATATTCTGTTAATATCATTATGCTAATTCATAATTATATCATGAATAGAATAGAATAGAATAGAATAGATGTTTTCTTGTTTTATGATATTCTGTTAATATCATTATGCTAATTCATAATTATATCATGAATAGAATAGAGAATAGAATAGAATAATAGAATAGAATAGTAGCTACAACAATCATCTAGTCCAACTGCCATGGACCTTCTCCTCCTCCTTCCCCCACTATATATATATACACACACACACACATGGTTTTTTGGTTTTTTTTTTTAAATAATCAAGTCCTAGTCCCACACCGAGAA
>NW_008796110.1:5809680-5810275 GCF_000699145.1 Aptenodytes forsteri
GAATCGTTTAGGTTGGAAAAGACCTTTAAGATCATCGAGTCCAACTGCAAACCTAACACTGCCAAGCCCACCACTAAACTATGTCCCTAAGCGCCACGTCTACACAGGGGAGCCAAGCCACGGCAGCCTGTTCCAATGCCTGATAACACTTTCAGTGAAGAAATATTTCCTAATATCCAATCTAAACCTCCTCTGGTGCAACTTGAGGCCATTCCCTCTTGTCTTATCACTTGTTACTTGGGAAAACAGACCGACACCCACCTCGCTACAACCTCCTTTCAGGCAGTTGTGGAGAGCGATAAGGTCTCCCCTGAGCCTCCTTTTCTCCAGGCTAAACAACCCCAGTTCCCTTAGCCGCTCCTCATAAGACATGTGCTCCATGCCCTTCACCAGCTTTGTTGCTTTTCTTTGGCCACACTCCAGCACCTCGATGTCCTTCTTGTAGTGAGGGGCCCAAAACTGAACACAGTATTTGAGGTGTGGCCTCACCAGTGCCGAGTACAGGGGCACGATCACTTCCCTACTCCTGCTGGCCACACTATTTCTGATACAAGCCAGAATGCCCTTGGCCTTCTTGGCCACCTGGGCACACTGC
>NW_008796110.1:5812516-5845956 GCF_000699145.1 Aptenodytes forsteri
TTGTTGCAACTTCATCGCTGCCTACCTGAAAAATCAATAATGGATAATAATCTGAGGGCCGTACCAGAATAGGAAGTTTTCTCTTCACATCTTTTACCCGGGCCCCAGGGAGGCAGCAGACTTCCTTAAGAAGTGGGTTCAGTCTGCATATTGGGCCTTCTGTTCCCCTCAGGAGAGAGTCTCCTATGACAATGACCCATCATTTTTTCTTTATGGAAACAGTTTTGATGCAGGGTGTAGGTTGACTTAACCTCAGCGACACTGCCAAGCTAGATGAACCATCGGCCTCATCATTGTTCGGTTTCACTTGCAGAGCCTTGTACCTATCAGGCAAGGGCACCTGGGAGGGTGGGGTAGTCACAGAGGAGATGCGCCTGCTGTGCTGGGCAGGAACTTGTCACCATTGCCTCTGTAGGTTGACTTAACCTCAGCGACACTGCCAAGCTAGATGAACCATCGGCCTCATCATTGTTCGGTTTCACTTGCAGAGCCTTGTACCTATCATGCAAGGGCACCTGGGAAGGTGGGGTAGTCACAGAGGAGATGCGCCTGCTGTGCTGGGCAGGAACTTGTCACCATTGCCTCCTATCCCTTAAGTTACCACGTTCAGTCAGGTGGAGAGAGGATAGGGAATCCTCCGTATCATGTGTCCTGTCTCCCTGTCAGGCCTGTCTCAGGGAAGGTAGGGTGCTATTCCAGTAGTCTCTCCCTCTCTCAGACTCACTCCTCAACCTACGCACCTCTTCCCAGAGCTCTGTCACTAAGCGGAGGAGTTCCTCTACCTGGGCGCACCTCCCACAGGTGTGCTCACTGCTGCCATCTGATACTGGTATAACAGCAGGGCACAACATGCAGCCTGACACCTGGGTGGCAACACGTTCCCATCGGAGCTCTGTCTGGGAAGCTGCATCAGTCGTGGCTGGTGCAGAATTTAGAGCGGACCAGGTGGATACCATTGCTTCCTGGTCAAGTCCTTCCTGCGTGCCCTTCTGTGCGAACTGCCGTGCAAATTGCCATGCCATGCCCTTGCTGACGCGCCACGCCCTGTTTGCCTGCCCTGTTCACGATGCTTCTGGTTGCTAGCACTCCCCAGGGGCTTCTTTTATACGTGTGGGGGGACTTGGCCGCCATTGCTCCTGGCCCTGCCCAGGACTTGTCAGCTGCTGTCACGCGAGCTGCAGGCTCCTGGCAGCTCTCTCGGCTCCCCCTGACATTCCCCTGGTTCGGGAAACCCCCCTGTGCACAGCGCTGAAGTGCTCCACTGCGGATCATGCCAGCACTGGAGCTGCTTGTCTCACCTTGGGTCCTTCTATAACATCTGCTAATTCATTTAGTACTCTAGGATAAATCCCACCAGGCCCCATGGACTTATGAACATTCAGCTGGTACAACTGGTCCCTTACAATTTCAGTGTCCACAAATGGAAAGTCATGTTCCCGCAGTTGCGGTCCTCCAACTCAGAGGACCAGGCAGCCCAAGGTCTATCATTACTATTAAAGACTGAAGCAAAAAAAGCATTGAAAGCCTCCACTTTTTGTTCAGCCCTATTTGTCAGGCGAGCATCTTCATCAAGTATCAGTCCAATGCTTTCCTTAGACCTCCTCTTGCTATTTATGTACTTTAAAAAGCCTTTTTTTGTTGTCTGACACAACACTGGTCAGTTTCAACTCTAGCTGAGCTTTGGACTTACGTGTTTTCTCCCTCCATATGTGAACCACGGCTCTGTAATCTTGAAAAGCCTGACCTTGCTTCCAGAGATCATACAATTTCCTTTTCCTCTTAAGCTCCATGAGGAGTTCTCTGTTTAGCCAAGCTGGTCTTCTGCCCTGCTTGCTTGACTTATGACGCAACGGGATTGCCTGCTCCTGTACTTTTAAAAGGCAGACTGCTCCCAGTATCTCACATACTGAGAAAGGAGGACAATTCATGTTTCCATGTCCTATAATGACAAGGCTATCACTATGGAGAATAACTTTTCTTTAAGCATCTCTCTTCCCCAACAGTAATGCACCAACTGCAACATTTGCTAATAGAATTTCAATGTGTTCTGTTGTTATTCCATGTTTCCCAGGCTGCAGTTTGGGAACTTTTTGTAAACAAGTCTTGGGGTCAACTCAGTCCTCAGAACTCCAGAGCATTGTGAACAAGGTGCACCAGAGTAGGCTGGAAAGTGTCAATTCTCTATGGTTTCAGTGAAATTAAGTGTCATTTTATCATCTGAGAATGATATGACACACAAAGGAAATCCAACCTGCCATGGTCAAAGTTGTTTTCACTCATCATTGAATAGGATAACAAAAGAACAAGATGATACAAACAGTACATCTAGAAGTCTTCTGGAGTTTCCCATCTTGTAGGTCAGATCTTGTCAGCTGAAAGGAATCAAAGTATTAGGACAGGGGTGTATAAGACATGCCTTCTTGATTTTAATGTTTAGTTAAAACATATGGACATATCTCACAAATTAGAACAATCGTTTTTCAAATTGTAATTCAAATTGTGGTTATGTTATGAAATATGACTATCAAGCACAGTAAAAATAATCTTGCTTATCTAAGACTCCATTCATCTGAGTTGATCTAATATTTTTCTAGTACGTGTAGGTGAATTATCAGACTTTCTACAGAAGACACTGAATTGAACCCCAAAACTAAACTTCTGAACATTGAATTCTGATCATCTACTCATAGAAATCATCATATTCAAAGCCATCCCATGACTTCCTTGTTTCAATCAGTCATTTTCTTGTAAATTCATTTACTGAGCATCTATTAGGGCAAAATATGTAGAAACCAACCAGGTTGGAGTGCTTTTGTGTTTTGCAGGTGCACATTTTTATGCAAAATTGTACAGGATCGTATCTTTTGCTGAGAATAAATCCTAGTATATTAACGAGCATGAACATCAATGTTGTCCTTTTGTAAAGACTTGAAATTACAAATTCGTTATCATGAACATACACGATTTATGGAAAGCAGAGTAGGGTTATCAAAGCATATGCTCTTCTGCAAGCCATACAAGTTATCTAATTATCTAACCTTTTAGTGTTTGCTGGAAGTACTGAATGTCAGACACCATCAAGAGTAGTAGCTTTAACTTCTAATACTTACAGTTTTCTGCACCATAATAAGGTTTAGAATAGCACTTATAACAGATGGTTTTGTTGACATATACCTTGACCATACTTTCATTAACATGGTACACACCTTTTTATATTTCCGTGTTTGGGTCCTGGCACATCTATTGGAACAAAATTTATTTTCTGTAATCAATTTGGTGGACAAATTCCACTGCTTTCTTTAAGCACTAACACCAGCAACAATGGCTTCCTCACTTGTAAAAAATTTTCATTTGTAAACCCAATTTATCATAGTCTCCAAATAGCCGAGCCACTTGAGAGCATGCTTTTCCCCACATTTTGCTATTATTGTTGAATGTGATTGTGATCTAATCTACACCAAAGTAACATCTAAGAAAGTTAGACTAAAAGCCACTAAAAGAATGTTACAAGAGAAAAAATAAAGCTAACAAAAATAATATGAAGAATCAATGTCTGAAGCTTGATTCGTGCATAAACTCTTTCAGCAAAGGAAGAAATGTTTTGGTGGGGCTCATTTAATCTAACTTTAGTCATCTAAAAGTTATATTTCTGGTCTAAATTAATACAGTACTCTTTGGTGAATGAAACATGGTGAATACCTAAGGAAGATGATTCATCCTGTCCTAAAACATCTGAGATAGGTGGAGAAAAATTGCTTCTGAAGAGTCTGAGGGTGACTGTATATTTCCAGTAGAGAAAGCCTAGACATCTTGATTAGCATGGGATAGCTTTCATTATGCTTTCTATTAGCTGTCTAAAAGTTGGACTTTTTAGTCCAGCATAATTTTCTCAGCTCTATTTATAGTCAATAGAGATACACAAATAGTTTAGGATAGTGATTTTTCTGCCTACCTTAGAAACCTATATGGAGATTATATCCTATCCAATGATGAGCCATGGATCATAGTATTAGGAACTAATAAATTGCAGCACGGGAGAAAATGGATTTGGAAAGATCATTCATTTGACTCAGACTGTAAAATGTATCAAAATGGAACATTTCCTCTGGACAATAAAAGGAACGTTAAAGAAAGGCACCAAACAAACAACCTGAAACTGAGACAGTGAGGGGTGTAGGGAGCCCACAGAAGATCTTTTTTATGTTTTGCTACCTTTGTAGAGGCAACAAAACTTCAAGGTGCTGACTATAAAAGGCTGTCAAAAATATTAAGACAGAGTAATAGATCTATGCACAAATCATCCACTTTGGAGAAAAACATGACCAAATGTCTCGTGCCTAATAAAAATCTTTGTAGGTTTTTGAAATTATAGTAAATTCACACTTACATTTTTTTCTCTTTATTTTTCAGAAATGTCAGAGTAAGCCAGCGTGTATTACACTAGCTCAAAATTTTCCTGCAATCATGATGGATTTTTCTCTGAAGAGAAAGTCATTAGACTACCAAGACTCTGAGATACAATGTAAACAATATAACAAATATTGTGCTTAAATTACTGAAAGTGGTAAGTTAATCAGACTGCTTCCTATCCAGGGCTTCCAGAATCTGATTCTTATAGTAAGTGTCTAAACTACACAGCTACAACACCTAAGCAGCAATACTAATTTAGACATTGTAGCTAATATTCTCCATTATTGTCTAGACAACCCTAGTTCATAAGAGGGTTCAAACACTGAAATTCTTTGTTCCAAGGATGACTTGACCTTAGAATCTCCAGTGATGCTAAATTATACTTTTCTACTAGGCAAACTGAAATCAATGCATCATCAAATGCAAAGTCCTTGAATCTTCATACAGATTTTTATCTACAAAGGCAGTGTGGCTCTTGTGCAGTCTTTGCTCTCATTATTTGTCTCTGGCTGACCATAATATTCTGTTTCTCAAAATAGAAATAAAGGTCTCTGCAGGAAAGCAGAAATTTACAAAATTAGTATTATCCATTTTTACTTTTATTGTGTGTGTGTGAATAACGGAAGGGGAGAGGTTACAGAATTTGGCCTTTCTCTTAGATTTTCACAGTCTCATTGCTCTCTTCTCTCATTAATAAAGATTATTGTCAAGGACAAGGGACTTGTGAGACAAGGAGAACAAGACAAGGCGGCCCATGTGGCTTCATCTTAATCAGATCTAAGCTCATTCTGTCTGCAAACACCGAAGGCAAGGTCTGTCCCATAACTTCAAATTACTGATTATAACATCAAAATGCTGCCTATAACTTCAAGTTACTAAGTATTAAATTCATGTTACTCTAGCCATCTAAAAATTCCATATCTAGTCTAAGGTTATCACTTAAGAGCCCTCTCTAGTCAATGAAAGTAAAGAAGTCCCTTCAGGGTGATTCATCCCGTCTACCTTAGGCACACTCTCCATGCCATGGTACCACTCCCTCTTCAACAACTACAACAGGAGGGCTAGACAAACAGCAGAGGCTAGATGCATAATCTTTTAGATGGCTACAGTCAAGTGCAATGAATCTCATACTGAATCACATAAATATAATAGGTCTGAAAGCATGAGGATGATGAGAGTTAGAGATCTAATTCCTTTAACCTAAGAGTGAATCAATAAACTGTTAGGTAGGGGGCTAAAACTGGCAAGGCTGCTGCAGCTCTGCACCCTTGGGTCCAACCAGCAACAAGGCTGAGCGTGTGTTCCTAGCAGGCACGCACACACAGGCACACACGCATACACCTATACACCCCACACATAAACACACACGGCCAGCCACACAGATCAGCACACACAGACACTCAGCGCTCACACAAACACGAATAATGCCAGCAGCCTCATCCACTCACCAGCACGCACACACGGACTCGCACACCCGCTCCTGCTCCAGCTGCTGCTATCATGGACACGTGGGCCTCCAAGCCCTGGTCCCACTCCAGGAGCTGCACTTAGAGCCCCAGGCACACACACGCACACACGAGAGAGACCCACAGACAGGACAAGAGTTGGCAATGGAGTTCAATGAGAAGACAGGACAGACTGTTCTGACCAGGTGCAGGGCATGTCTGGTCAAGAGGACTGACCAGTCTGCAAGCAGTCAGCCTTTTTTATCTCCTTATCCTGGTGTTTTCCCATACTTGGTCCTCCCCAAATAATCAAGATCCACCCCTTTCGTCACCTTTGCTTCCTCCCCTAAACGTCCTGTAGGAAGTCCTGTCCAATCCCAAAATGCTCTTCCCCCGCATCCTATACTGTGTCCCATACCCCTGGGCAATGAACCCCCTCAGGGCAAAAGGTGCTCCAGAGGGTCGCTTCTGTCGATTCATCTTGATGGTTTCACACCTGGATCATGGAGCTGAATATCTCCTGGGACAGCCCTGGAAGTGGCCCAGACAGCAAGTCCCCTTCTCTGAGTCCCTAATTTGGCTTCCTGCCTGCCTTTGGGCCTTTCTGCTCCCCTGGGCTGGTGTAGATGGGCCTTTGATGGTCTGATTGCTCCTGTGATGGGACTGGGAGCAGCCAGGGCAGGGTATTGAGTGTCCCCCCGAACCTTGTCTCTCCGTCTCCTTTCTGGGGGCAAGCAGAGGAGCTTTTATCACATAACCTAACTCTGATTGCTCCTGTGATGGGACTGGGAGCAGCCAGGGCAGGGTATTGAGTGTCCCCCCGAACCTTGTCTCTCCGTCTCCTTTCTGGGGGCAAGCAGAGGAGCTTTTATCACATAACCTAACATACACTGTATCTCTTCCTCACAGGGATGGAAAAGTGTTTTAAATATAAGTTGGATAGCATACAACATAAATACAGGATGTCTCACAGAATATTCAGAATATTCAAGAAATAAATTCATAGGAAAATATTATATTAATTTGTAAATCGATTTACTAAAGAATTGTGTATTCAAAATCACATTGCTTTTTTGAATGTAAAGTGTTTTAGACACCCTGAAATTATTTCTAGAAAATCCTTTGAAGTCTAATGGCAAGAAGGCCAAATAAATATTTCTAATTAAATACCTCAATGGGTGTCTTTTCCTGGTAATCTGAATAGGTTTTTATTTAAAACAATGGTTAGTAATCTTTTTTAGTCAACTAGTTAATGTGTGAGAGCATAGAGGCCATCTGGAATCACCTGAATAGATTTTCACAGTTATCCACACCTGGTATCACTAGGCTCCTCAAAGAGAGGAGTTCAAAGTTATTTGTGCACTTGAATTAGCCCTACTGAGCCACTCAAAACTTGCTCTGCAATTTTGAGGCAAAGCAGGGACAAAATCTTCAAGTTTAAGGATCACTTTTATTTCTACCAGCTGTTCATGGATGGAATTCTTGATTAATGCTTGCTTTGCCCATGTAAAGAATGTATTCCCTTTTTTCTGGGCAAGTACGTTAATGTGAATGGTACTGCATTTAAACTAATAAAACATTGCAAAGATAGATACGAGGCTACCTTCAAGTGCATTCTCCTCACGTACTTCTCCCACAGTGCACATACACTTCAGCTGATCTACCAACTGGCCAATACTGCTGAGAGGCAAATAAAATTTCCATAAGTATAGATACAGCCCAAATTCCTCCCTTGGAAGTCTCTTGTGGAGAGCAAGAGTGGCATCTGAAGCAATGGATTACCAACTCAGACAGAGATTGAGAAGCCAATGTTGGTGACAGAAAATATCTCTGAAGAAAAAAACCACCACAATACCAGTATCTTCAACAAAACTAATCTGCAAGGAACAGTTCTAGCAGATTAAAGGAAAAAATGTCTTTCAAGTACTAGAATTGTAAAATATTTTCCTTATTTTTAATTTATTACTATGGGGATAAAATAACCTACTTGAAGTGTAATTTTTTTTTTCCTTTGGGAACAATGCCATAAAGCATCTCCAGTGATTTGTTGTCATCTGTGCTAGATATGGAAATACACACTTTATCATCAAAGCATAGTTTCTTAATACATTGTCTTGAAAGTCGTAAACCCCGCATGCAGAATAAACAGATTTAAAAAAAAAAAAACAAAGTATAGCAAAGTGCTTCTATATGTAAAGATTACTTCTTTCCTTATTTTTTAAGAATTCAAAAATTCTGTACTTCTACAAATCTTTCATATTAAATAGCAAATTTGTTTAGTAAGTGGAAATGAAAACACAGAGAAAAAAATTTGAAGTGTCTTAATCCTTGTATAGAAGGGCTTTTGATATAAATTTATATGACAATTTATGGAGGCTGTACATCTAGAAATTATTCCTTCCATTTCCTTTAGAAATTGACTTTGTAAATATGAGGCAGACTTAAAAAATATTTTGAATATAGGATTTAATCACATTTCGTACTAACTTTTGTCTCCATAAAGGGATAATTCTAGAGGAGGTGACAAGAAATACCTCTAATTCTGTGGAAATGCCATACAATGAGGTTTACTAATCTTTGATGATCATCTATTCAAATGGAGCAGCCTTGAATGGTAAGATACCTGTCCCTTTGCCAAAGCAAGCCAGGTCTTCAAAGTTTTATTCTAGGGGGATGTAACTAAGCAACAGATCACCAGATGGGAGACTTTGATCACTGGAGGAGATTGCTAAGGGAGTTAACAGACAAAGAGGAACTCAGTGGAAGAGATTCACAGAGATAAAGGAAGCTGGAGCAGAAAAAGGAGCAGCAGAACATGCTTTCATGGTAGAAAAGTCCTTTCTAAAGCAACAAGAGTGATGTGAATAATGGACTTTTAAGTGGGTTGTTCAACTTAAAACTGAGGAAAAGAAAACTCTTTTCCCAGTTGACCTGAAAAATGATGCTTCATTTTTTTCAGTAAAAAATAAGCCCACAAAAAGCCCAAAACTCAGCTTTATTTTGAATCTCCCAAGACTTTCATACATCTTCATGTTAAACACAAAATTTATTATGTGTGTGATTTCTTAACACCTTTTTTACACTTTTACATTTTAGGCTGATTCTGAAATGAGTAGTTAACATATCTTTCTGATTGTTTTTCATGGGTGAAACTGTTTCTGGATTCACATTGGTGAAGAGCTGCTATCTCTTTCAGCTGTATGTTTTCAGTAAATTTGCTGTTTGCTGACTAATTTCACCCAGCTTAACCACATATCCCTGTTAACACTTTCATTTTTACTCTATGTTAATACTTTACTTTTTATTAATTTAGCGTGTTGTGCTGGTTTTGGCTGGGATAGAGTTAATTTTCTTCATAGTAGCTAGTAAGGGTCTGTGTTTTGGATTTGTGCTGGAAACAGTGTTCATAACACAAGGATGTTTTAGTTACTGCTGAGCAGTGCTTACACACAGTCAAGGCTTTTGCGGCTCCCCACCCCCCCCCCCCAGCCAGTAGGCTGGGGGTGCACAAGAAGTTGGGAGGGGACACGGCTGGGACAGACAGTCAAGCCTTTTCTGCTCCTCACACCACCCCACCAGCCAGTAGGCTGGGGGTGCACAAGGGAGGGGACACGGCTGGGACAGCTGACCCCAACTGACCATGACCATATTCCACACCATATGACATCATGCTCAGCATATAAAGCTGGGGGAAGAAGAAGGAAGGGGGGGACGTTCAGAGTGATAGCGTTTGTCTTCCCAAGTAACCGTTAGGTGTGATGGAGCCCTGCTTTCCTGGAGATGGCTGAACACCTGCCTGCCCACGGGAAGAAGTGAATGAATTCCTTGTTTTGCTTTGCTTGCGTGCACGGCTTTTGCTTTACCTATTAAACGGTCTTTATCTCAACCCATGAGTTTTCTCACTTTCACCCTTCTGATTCTCTCCCCCATCCTGCTGCTGGAGGAGTGAGTGAGTGGCTGTGTGGTGCTTAGTTGTCAGCTAGGGTTAAACCACAGCACATGTTTAAATCTATTTCCTTCTCCTGATATTTCTATAACGGCTGGGGTTTTTTTTATTGTCAAAGAAGTACCCTATATTACATTTTTCCCAGTTAACAGTTAACAAGTTAACACAATTCATGCTTTTGTAAAAAAAACACTCTGATGTTTTATTTAAGGTGAGTAACTTCCTAACAAAATGCAAAACTAATCTGTTTTCAATTTAGTGCAACTTCTACTAGACAACAAACACCATCAACAACAAACCTAAAATTTGCAGGCCATTACTCCCATACATCAAAAAAACAGATTCCAAATCAGTCACTTTCTTGGCAGACTTGAAATCATTGTAATATAGAAACACACAGCCCAGCTGCAACGACTGGAGAGAAGCTTTTAAATTTCCTAGGAAGGCTGGCAGCATCACAGAGAGTCAGTGTCTCTGGAGCAATGGAGAGTCAGGCAGCAGAAGCAGTAGATCAGAAAGCTAAGCCAGGGCAAAGCAACTCTTACCTTTTTTTCCCATTCACATCTCAGTTCCAGCTGGATCTGGGAGCCCAGTTCACAGCTGTGCTTGCCTAGAGAGACAAAATAATGTGCGCTGGAGGGCCTCTTGCTACAGTGCTACAATTAAAATGGAAGGCAATTAAGCAGTTTCATTTTTTCCCTCTATCTGCTTCTATTAAATCATCTCCACCAGATTTGACTTAGACAGCAGACTCATAAAAACAAATATTTTGCCTCTGGAACAGGAAACTTTGCACCAACTGGTGGATATTTTCAACACAATTTCACACGGAGAGTAAAATCATCCACCCTCAAGGGCTGGACATCTACCCTCATTATCAAATTATACATTCTGAACAAGTTATTTTGATTCAAAATTTCCTTTAAAAAAAAAAATCTGTATTAAAAAATGCATTTACAAGGGAGAACCTGACTTTTGAGAAAACACAATCTTCTACAGCCTTAGAGCAAACAGAAAGAATCTGCCCAGGGTAAAGGTAAATTATTAACAGAATGCACCTACAGTAAAAAAATACATTTTACATTAACAATCTAAAGCAATATAATACCATACAAACCAATTTTACTTATTGACATAAATAATTATGTAGGACAACAGTTCTCTGTGCCGAGAAGTGGTTTATGCATTTTACATTATATAATGATTACACTCACTGTCTGACATTTTTAAGTCTATGACAATGAATTTCAGTTATTTTAATACTTTTTTTCTGATTTTTTTCCTGAGCTTACTGTAGAATTGTAGCACTCTCAGATGAGATGTTCAAAAGTTTTGTGGTATTTGTTTCCTCACAAGCAGGTGTTGGACAGAGTCACGAGTAGTGTCAATCTCAGAATAAGATTGCAACTTTTAAAAAGTGCAGTCTTACAGGCAGACAAACCCAAACACTTTGAAAAATCAAAATTAATATTGTTGTAACACTGTTTGGTCTTTATTTTAAACAGTTGGAAAACAAATTAAAAGACCACAGCATTCCTCAATCATCTGGTTTGCAAACATGTGAGCTTCAGAGCACCGGGTTCATCACAAATTAGTGACAAAGTCTTGTGAATGCTCCTTGCAGTGATCCTGGGACAACCAAAAGTTGCACAGTCTCCTTTCTACCTCTAATCTCACTTTCACTTTGAAGAGTGATGCAGCAACAGCTCAGCATATTTTCAAATCACTCACCCAGTCTTGCTGAACAGCATTATACTTTGTGTTACCATAATCTGATCTCAGAACCAGATGGTGATCCCAATGCACCTTTTTTATGACTGTCACTGATTTACAAAAATAGAAACGCGCAATACAAAGATGAGATCTTTCCCTTTGACTGTTCCTTATTTTATTTCCCACAGCATATTCCCTGAGCCTTTCATTTGTAAAGTCTTGTATCTCCTAGTTCTCTGTTACATCTTTGCTTTTTCTCATTTATTTTGTAGTTATTTCTCTCCTTATCTCTACAGCTTCTCAAGACTGCAGTATCTCATTAAAACAAAATTGAAACTGTTAACCTCCTTATTCTCAGTAGTTTCTCAAGGTCTTTGAAGGGCACAACAATGCAATCACATACCCATCAACTTTCAGAAACCTAGATTAACTTTTAGGAATGTTGAATATTTAAAGTAGAACTAGGCAATGTAATTCTTGTCTTGTCTCCATCATGCTCTAAACAGTCCCAGAACACAAACAGAGTGTGTTCTAGACTCAGGGACAGAGCTAGAAGAGAAACCTTGAAGTGAACACAAGTAAGAAAACAAGACTGGGTTTACTTTTCCCTTTAGTGTAATCCCCAATAAATTGAGGTTAATTTGAGAATTGTATTTGCAGATTACTTATAAAACGGACTGTGGTTTACGTGCCATATTCCCTTGGAGAGGGTAATGCTAAGCTGCACTTTTTGGGGGACTAACAGCAAAACTGAGTCACTGGAAGAGACTAAGTCACTCCTTCTCCACCATATTGTATAAGACCCATTCTCAGGCTGTCCCTCTGACAGGGCAGACATACTCCTCTGTGCTGGTTTGCTGAACAAATTATAGAGAAGCTTGTGAAGCGGTCAGAAATTGGGCTGCTTCTCAGTATAATCTTTTGAGATTCTTTATTCCAGGACTTCACATGATGGAGTTCTTGTTAACACTTTTCGCTGAATTTTGTGAAGCTGTGCAAAGTCTGCTCTGAGGTTTGGTTTCTATGTCTCCAGGCAGAATTCATTATAGGGCAAAAAGCATTAAACAGTCACTATGGGACAGAAAGAGCATCAGACAGAGAGCAAATAGGACAAAGAAGAGATTGAGAAACTCTTTCCCTAACAAAATTCTGAAACAAATATTAGGAAAGAAGATCTATAAGCATTCAAAGGTTAACAACAAAGTCAAGAATAATAGCCAGTGCAAACATTTGAAGTATAAAAATGGAAAGTAAATTTGAATGACTTTGAGTAAGATTACATTATCAGTTAACAAAGGGAACTAAATGAGATGAGTGTAACTTGAGTTTTGTAGAGCTTTTTACACAATGTGCCACAAAATTAGACTTATAGAATTAAACAAAATGAGGTTGGAGGATCATATTATAATAAGAGTAGTGGTTCAAAGACTGTTAATGTAAAGTAATTTTAAATGGAAGGACATTGTTTTAGGTGAGCTCTCCCGTACCTCTGAAATTTGTATTAGATTCATTCTGATTTAACATTTTTATTCATATTCTGAAAGATGAAGACAGATGGCATATTAATCATTCTTACAGATGATAACTAAGAGAAGTTGCAAGTACAGTGAAGGGGAAAATACATAAAGGAATATAACACATTTAAAGTATTAGTGAAATGCACATAAAATATAATTCCTCTAGGGACAAACTCTCCCTAGGAATAATATTGATAATATAACTAAAATAACATTTCCCTTCCTAGCGCAATCAAAAAAAGTTTTAGGAGGCTAATGCTTTAACAAACACGATGTTCAGGCTGCTTGGCTAACACTTTTTCACTGAGAACCCAGTTCAGACTTCAGCTGCCTAATGGACCTTGAGCTTCTCACATCCCTGCTCCAGCATCTTCTCTCCTAAAAGTGCGCTGGTTACTGATAGACATCCTTCCCCAAGCAAATTTGTTACACCTTTCCAGCTATTTTTATATACAACACTCTTCCAGGCACTCAAACACAAGCCCTCAGTGAACTGACAAGCCATATCTAATTGACCTCCGGCATGGCTTGCACTGTTGCTTTGCCCTGTGGTCTCCCTTGAAATGCGAGAACTACTGCTGGCAGAAGTTCAGATCATTTGTTTTGACAATGTAAAATTAGGGGTCTGGCTGTCTTCACCTATTGACTGACTTAGTCCTTAACTAAACTATTCTCCAATGATTAGCTTACTGTGAGGAAAACCACTATCTCCTGTGTTCAAATAAGTCAGTTTTTTAATACATTGAATCATACATTTCATATAAAACTTACAGCCTCCCACTCACGTTACACAACCACACAAAAAGGATTAATGCCTTTGGTTCGTTATTGATTCTTGTCTCAAATGTGACCCTTCATCCAGTCTCTGACTGTCGCCATGAAACTAATCCTCACTGCAAGCCATTTAAACTCACACCCACTGAATTATACGCTCCTGACAGATACTGCTATCAGGTAGGCCAGAGCTAACTCAAATAAATCTGGTGTGTAAGCTCCTCTACTATTATATTTTTCAGGTCCCAAATGGAAGTAGTGTGTCTTCTATCACATTTTTCTGAATCACTATCCTGATATTTGTAAACAAATTTCCACCTTGGAAAACTCCCTACATGGCTGGGAGAGGGTCTGGATATATGCTCTTGCTGTTGTGGTTTAAAATCCTCCATGCCCTCTTGAACTTTTACTCTGGCTAATATAGTCCACATTTTACCTAAAAGCAGACTTTTTAAAAATCAAATCAATATATTGATTGCCTAGATCTGGCCTATACTCCATTAAAATTTGACAAATATTTCAAAGTAGGCAGCTGCAATCAGCAAAGTGCACTGAAATTTGTATTCAATTTACAAATCATAAGCTATACAGAAAAATAAAATCTGTGTTCTTGGGAAAGGGGATACTCCAGCTTCCTTTTGGCAGCTGTAACCAGTGGTGCGTGGTGCATTTCAGAATATTTAAAGAAAAGATCTTTTTATATCCACACATTACTGCTGAAGTTTCCTTCTCTGCTGGAGCATACCGATCCTTAGCTTATGTTAACAACTGTGATACATTTGTTTGTTTTATTCAAAAAAATATCAAATATCTTCCTAATTTTTGTACATACTGTTTTCCCGCCTCAGGAATAGGGCCTCCATAATTGACAACCTCAGTTTCTTAGTCCTTATTTTTAGATACATAGCCCTTATACTCATTGGACATCTTTGTAGACATGTGCTTTAAGCCTATCCATTTCATCACTTAGATTAAGCACAAATGCAATTATTTGAGTCTTCTTACTGCCAAATCTTTTTTTCCCTTTCTTGTATGTTAAGTCACTGCAGTGCATTTGAGAACAATGCACTTGAATATCTTACCTTGTTGTCTTCTGTTCCAGTTACACCATTTTCATCTTACGGACATTACCTTTGTTAGTTTATCTTTAACCAAGTAATTATGGTTCAGCCCACTCCTCATGTTTTTCTGGTCATGCTCATCTACTTTTTCCCCCGGACTAAAAGTTAATTTATGTAAATTGTGGTGGCATTTTTATCACCAAAATTAATTATATTTTTCCATAACACAAAGTGAGCACAGCTCACCTGGCAGTTTAAGGAGATCTCTCAAAGTGTAAGTGTTTATAAATGTGTCCCCTCTTTGTCTAGGGGTCTCTATCAGATGTTGCTCATCAATCAAGCATAAAAATTATTTAGCATCAACCATATCTCATATTTTCCCCCTTGTAGTTAGTAGAATGTATTTTCATAGATTCATGTACACTGCCTTGGCTATAATGTAAGTGAATGGTTCCTTTTGCCTTTTTTCTTTCTGTTTTCCTAAAGTGACCAAAACCAAGAACCTGGCAATATAACTCTTGTAGTCATAGCTCAGTTATGACTGTCTTTTAATTTCTCCCTTAGGATAAGTGAAGGTTGCTTAAATGCACAGATGATGGGATGAATGGGGTCTTCCACCTCTATTCTGCCACATCGTTAGCCTAAGTTTCTCTTGAAAGGCACCATCAAGCTTTTCCTCAGCTCATGACTCCTTTTTCTGAATTCACCTTCATGACCTACATGCCTACTTTGCTTTTTCTTTTTTTTAGGGTTAGCTCATTTTCCTCAACCCAAATTTTATCTATTTGCCTTTTACTATATTTTCATGTTTTCCAGTGTTAGTGCTTGCTGCAATACTCATGTACCTGTTTCTGTATTAAAATAATGAATGTCCAATTTGCCCCCAGGTGAACAGTCCATTCATCTTCTGCCACAAAGATTATATGAAGGGATTCACCAAAGCTATCAACATCTTTTTGTCTATGCTATACATACTTTTTGATGCTTGCAACTCTGACCAGCTTATGTCAGATGAGGTCCTCGCACATTTTCGCAGGAGCTATATAATACTTCAGGTTGTGCTCTGTTTCAAAATGGATGGTGGCTTTGTGTTATGCTTGTTAGAATTTGCTGAGCAACAACAATCATGAAAGGCTGGTTCAAATTTTTTCACCAAGGGTTAATTTTGAGTTTAAGCTTTTGTTCCTAATCTGGTTTCAGATTTATGAAAACCCTTCTGTGACAAACTTCTAAAATGTTGGTTTTATTTGTATTCTCTGGTTAAAAATATAAAACCCAGAAGTTTCATTTTTACCTAGAGTGTACCGTTGTTCACATTTCAATGATGAAGTTTCCATTTAAGTCAAGCAGAATAATGTGTGCAAGAAAACAAATTAATTTGAAAAAGCAGTTGTTGTAAATGCTATTATGAAAAATAAAACCACCTTCAAATTATCTTCCACCTCACTAACAAGACGAGCTGCTTGAAATTCTTCTACTTATCTTCCTTATTTCCAGGAATTTTATCTGTGATGGAGCCAGGACTAATGAAACAATTTCTTCATTCAGGTTAATTTACACGTACTCATGGTAGCCTGTAGTGCTCAGGAATTATTCTGGACATAAGTTTCTTTGAAATAAATTCTTCAGCACAGACAGTATAAATTAGAACAGCATAAGAAAACTTGGGTTTCTGCAGTCCCTCCCCAAATATGCAGTGGGAACCACAAAGACTGTTTTGATTTGCTGATGTATTGTACCTGCAAAATGCTATAGAATAAGATAGGAAAATGAAAGTAGAGGAAGTCATTCTGTCAAGTGATTGATGTTTCTGATTTTACTATAAGTCACAGGAAAGTAGTTACCAAAATCATCTGTAGAGCTGCTTTTAAAACTAAAAAGCTCCTGTCATGGTCAGCATTATCCTTTCCACCTAAGCATGGATTTTATCAGCATGCCCTTGTCTCATACATAACTTTGCTAATAAAAGAGCTTTCTTTATCCTCCATTTAGGGTACTACTAAGAAGATCTAATGAGTTCAGATTACTTAGCAAAATAGGCAATAAAGTTCTATCTTTAAAGATAACAGTCCCCCTTCCCAAGAAATGTCCTATCACAGTTTATTGCATTAGGGTTTGAGAGGCTGGATTCTTTTCCATAACACAGCATCCAACAATCAATGACAATACTTAGATATTGAATTTATCATAGGAGAAGAAACCAAAATATTTTTATGAGATACAAATTTTAGACAGCAAAATGCCTATGAATTAATGGTTTTCACTCCAGAACAGTATTTCCCTAGCTTTCCCACATTACCAACAAGAAGCTGAGGGAATGGTGCTTGAGGGAGTAGGCGACTGAATGACGTAGCCTTCAGGTGAGCTATGCTGTGAACAAGTGCTATGTCAGCTGTCCTACAGTAGTGGTCAGGGTGGTACCACCTAAGGATGCCACCCCACAATCCAACTGTGTGAGCCCATGATCCAGCACTGTGGTGAACATAGGGCAGCTTACCTGTTTGATATCAAACTACCTCAGTGTTTCTCTGCTGCAAGAACTTACAATTACTGTGGCATTGTTGATGTGCTATGAACCCACAACACGTGACTTCCTAGTACCTTGTATTATAGCCTTGGCCATAGCTTTACCACTAATTTCTCTTGTATGAAATTTGTTCATTTAAGTAAGCTTGAGTACTAGCTGACAGAAAAATACTGAACAAGAAGTTAAACTAGAACATTCTCTCTTTAGTTCCAACTTCATTTCATCTGTGACTGAAAATGTTCCTGTTTGGTTCCAGTTAGAGGTCAGCAAAAATTTCAGGGACAGTTCCAGTTCTGGATGAAGTATTGATACAGTTTTGGTCCAAGTTCAGTTTGTTTCCTTGGGACCAAATTCATTAATCAGGGACATGGTACTTAGAAATAAAAAAATAACAGATCAGAGAAATTTGTATAATAGGAAAACTTGTCTCTCTTGAGAAAAAAAAATGAAACTAGCCTCACAAATGCAGTCCCCACAATAGGGCCCAAGAGAGGACCAGAAGATCTCGCTCTTCTAAAGGCTTTTTTGTCTCTGTTATCTGTGGTTTAATGTTGGAATTAATTATGACAGGTTTTATTACTACAATATTTTAAGTCTAAAAATAAAATGGGAGACTGCTATCATTTGCATTGCCTGAACTCTTTGGTGTCTTATTAATGAAATATTACTAGAACAAAAGTTCTAGTAACTCTAGTAACTTCAGAACAAAATGGAATATGTACTTTCTTTCTATGCCATGACACTGTGCAAAAAGTAAAACACTCTGGTTTTATAGCTTATGCTTGTTTTAATTTGGTTTTTATTAAACAGCTGCAAATATGTTAACAACAGTGTAAACTTATCCTGTTAGGAGTGATTTCCATGGTCAATGTTAGCAGCGATATTATTCTGGGAATAATCCTAGCAAAATGACACTATATATCATTCGCACTTCAGCAACATGGCTTCTCTAAAGATAGTCATTCCTACTGATCAAGGATACCATGCTAGCAACATCAGTGCTGGGCACATATGGAGAAGAGAGAATGCAATTTAACATTTGCATTTAGCACTCTCAGTAGGATTCATCTGATTTGCAAAGGAGGTAGACAAGTAATGCAGCCATTAATAAAGATGCTTCACTATAGTAGATGATCTTTGAAGCATAGACTTAAAAGATCAGATCTGCTTACACCTCTGAATTCTGTTATTATTTTTTAAACTTAACAGCAAGTAAGTTAGCTATTAAGATGTAATAATAACACAATAATTAAAATACAATAACACCCCAAAACCTACATATATTCCCTTGTTACATTATTTGCAGAAAGCTTTTAATAAAATGAATATTGATGTTGCCCAGATTAAGACTTGTTTGGATAACATCCAGCTCCCTGGAATTCTAGTTAAGGATTCCACTGCTCTGTTGGATCAGGTTTCACAGGACGAGGTTAAAGAGGCAATTGCCTCTTTAAATTATCAATGGTCCCTAGAGAAGAATGGCTTGGGGCTTATTTTTGTGAAAATGTTAAGATCTCTCAGCAAAAAGAAAAAATTATCAAATACTGAAATTATAGTTTTGAAGAGAAGTTTAATGGCCTTTGAATAAATAGAAATAAAATGGACCCGAGGAACATCAGAACAGTTTCCTTGCCATATGTTAATCACAGTTCTTAGTGTGATATTTAGGAGCTAATAAGGGGCAGCTATACTTCAGTGACTAACAGATTTGTGCACAGAAGAATACTGACAAATTAGCACTGTTCAGAAGAATAAATGGAGATAAGGTTGAAATACCCCAGGTTATTTTATCTGGGAAAAAAACAACTCTGTGCTTTTTGTTTTACAGACCAATATACAAAACTGCTTGGTGCTCTAAGTTCTTCTAACCTACTAAATAAGCTGTGGCTGATCAAGAAATCTCTTAACATCATTTGAGCCAGGCTCCAGCCCAATGATATGCATAGTAATTGAGGTGTACAATAGTCACAGATGAATTTGTGGAAACGCAATCCAGCAAAATTTATTAAAAACACAAAACCGATACATGTCTTTGGTATTCTTGACCTCCACATTTCTGGTGTTTGGTAAAGCCCCAAGATAAGCTTTTTATGTGCTCTATGTTTATTCTGTTCTTACATTCTTTGCAAGGTATCTGCTAAGGGTCCCCATCAGAGGCAAGATGCTAGTCTGCGTAGGCTTTTGATTTGAGCTGGTATGGCCAACCTTACATTAGTTTGAGACTAGAGGTAACTGCAATTCCGCTGGGACTGTGGGCATGGCACTTGCAAGACACTTACCGTAGGAATAGGAGTATGAGAGATATTTTTGGCTCTAGGGTATTTCATTGATGATTTTAAGAAAGTTTCCACAAACCAGAGCAGCTCCCAAGACACAAATATTTTTTGTCAGCTAAAAAAAAATGTTAAGTGTATGATCATTCTGGACAAGATGCAGTTTTATGTTCTCTTCACAGTATTCATCCTCTTTGGATAATTATTTTTGAATTTTAGGATGTTTTTTAAAATTTTGTATGAGGAAAAAACAGTGAAATATCTTTCTGAAAAGCTGCATTGATTTTCATTGCTCCCTGAGCCGCTTAAATTAATACCACATGTGCACAAGTCGTTTTGCTGGTATTCCTGCTGCTTGCTCTATGCCAGCACAGGCAAATACTAGCAAGTCTGCAGCCATGTCTTCTGTGATCAGAGCTGCGCAGATACCTGCCATCAATGCACAGACATTCATCTCTGCCTGATGAGGATTTATTTAGCTTTCAGCTCTGTGTACAAATGAACAACAAGGAATTACCCCTTGACATTTTTAGTTCATCTACTCTGTTGCATCTTATTTGGATGAATTTTGCCCTTTTATATATCTTTTAATATCTCTAACTGAATCCCCCACCTCCCCACTTTTTCTCATTTTTGTTTTCTTTATAATTTTGTCTTTATCTTCTATTCCAGTTTCTTATGACTCATATCATTTTCATTACATTGCCAGTTCTGAAAACAGTGAGAAATCTGTCAAGAACGGATGTAAATGAGATGTAATAGAGGAACATTTGAGATTTATTTTAGCAATCTGTGTGATATTAAAGAGATAAGGAGGGAAAAAAGAATGCTTGTTTAATATATATAGAGAGACAATGCTAGGCAAAGTGGAGAACAATATATAAAGACAATCTATTTCCAAAAACACAGTCTGCTCAGACTAGCATGTTCAATCAAACCTTTACTACCTATAATATTGTGCCAGATGTGACATTTTTAAAAATGGAAAGGCAGGATTTGTTCATGGAAATCCTCTGCAGTTATTGGCATTACTATTTATTCAGGACAATTTATATGCTTGATTCTTTATTAAAGAAAGTAAAAAGCACAAATCTTGGCTCGAAGATTTTATGGTGCTGAGCCCTTCTGCACTAAATCAAGCGGGTAGACTTCTGCCAGACAGAGACACGCTGATGTTAACATGCCTCCACATGAGAGCAGGAATTTGCTGCTATAGGCAACTTGCAAGGTCAGGTCTTTCTTAAAAATCCAACATAATAAATGAAATAAACCATCACATTTGTTTCAAAGGAGTCAAAAAGAACACAGGTCCTCACACATATATTTTGACATCTATTCATTTTAAAATACATTGTTTTCAAAAAAAAAGATATATTTGTTAGTTACAGCTGCATATTGCATTCAATTGCCATGTTCTGTTCACTTCTTGTGAATTAAGTTGTGATGCTTGCAGTGTTCAGTGGGTTCTCATAGCCCAGGAGTTTGACAGAGGCCAGTTTCCTTCATCTGAGAATTTTAATTGCTCACAACTGTGTAACACAACAGTCACAAGAGCACAGCCCAAGCCAGAGCCCAGCAGAGTTCCTCACAGCAGGAAATGATGCAGGAAAGACACAAAAGTCTGGGAGAAAGCATAGCTGGGAGAAGAGAATAGAGCAGAGCATGTGAAATAGAAAAGTCACTGAGCACATGTGGAATGATTTGGCAGCAAAGACCTAACATGCTGAATCAGATGGCAGGTCCATTACCAACACAGACAACACAGGAACAAATGAATCATTAAGAAGCATATGAAGTGCGTGGGCCTGAAAAGCAAAATTTTGGCTATGGGTAATGTGTTTTTGGAGTTACAAAGCTGTACGTGTTCAGCAGAATGAAGATTGGGCATGAGTGAAAACAATTCCTTAGAAAGTCTTGACTAATATTACAGGGTTACTACTCTTAAATAGACTTCTCTTTATTAAAGCAACAAAACTCATCTTCTGTCAACTCCTCTAACTATGGCTCTAAGTGATTCTCTCCGGTTCCTGATAATAATGCAAGCATGGCAATATACTACTGAATTAGGCTGAAGATATACAGGAGAAGGAAAGCCAGCGCTAGGATACAGAGAACTAAGAGATTGTAACAGAATAGTAACATTTGTTTTGTGGAAGAAAAACAAAGAGCCAGGATCCTCCCCTTCTGAAGACAACAGAGATATCAGTAGATTTAAAGCAACCCATGTAATACTGATATCTTTTCTGCAACCCTGCTGTAAATTATATATTGCTGCATGTGTAGAATAGGGAAGTTCTTAGATACATATGAAATATGATTTGCATTTGGTTTCAGTTTGGCTTTACAGTCACAAGGAATTCAGATGACTAGACCTGTGTCACACTGACTCAGCAATGTGCCAAAATTAGAAATTTTGTTAATATTTTATTGTAAAGCAATCCTACCAGACTCCTCTATTTGTTTTCTTCTGAATGCCTTTTTCATTTTGCATGCTGTGTTGTATGCTGACAAAGAAGCTCGTGAACAAATGGTAAATCATCAGACTCTAAGGTAGTAGTATCTCTCTAATCATGGTAAAGGCAGTTTTCTGACTCCCTATTATGAATTTCTCATAGCTTTTCTGTTCAATAAAATTATCAGGAATTCAGAGCACTTGATACCTACATTGTGTAACCTAGTCAAAAAAATAGTTGCAAACTGCCTATTGGAAGGTCCTAATTTAGGCATCACAACTACTCTGCTACAGAGAGTCTGGATGTGGAAGCCCACAGTAATATTAACTCTACATTTCTCACATCTCTATTTATATGCTTTGTTGTCACAACGGCTGTGTCAGTCATCTCACATACGCAGTCTGAATACAGCCTAAGTGACTCTCATTCACTGTATAGTACATGATACACCTCACTCAGCTTGTCATGTAAGAGTTAAGTATCTTGCTCAAGGCAGCTATCTTTGCCAATACAGAGAAATAAGCACACTAGCAGAATGGGCACAACTGTTTTCAGCAACTGTTTTGATAACATGAACTGTCATCTGATAGCGCTTATCTTTCTCCAGCAGTTGCACTGGAAGCTGAAGAGACTGACTTGGCCTTGACTCCCAATTACTGTTAATTAAAATTAACCAAAATAAGTTCCACTACTATTGACAGAAACTGCAAGGAAAATGAAATCTCCAGATTTCCTGCTTATCAAGTTACTAAAGAGCAGTTCTTCCCTTTTAATATCCCTACTCAAAAGAAAGAAAAAAAAGCAGGAAAAAATTATTTCCTCAATTTTAATGTTTTATGTTGCTCCTCTATGGATCACCAGTGACAAGTTTGTCTGTTTGTGGAAATAAAGTAACTAGAATAAAAATACCACATACATTTGCAGGCACCATTCTCAGATCAGCAGTCTTACCTACACTGTTCTGATGGCTTTTAAGGTGAAATAGGCTGAAAGACAGACTGCGGTACTCAAGCGTGGTCTGGTACAGTGTATACAAGCAAGGGCAAGCCTACATTACAAATAATATTGCATAGGTTGTTACCTCCATTTAGTTTCAGTTTTAGAACAGCAACAAAAATGTGAAAAACTTGCCTGGCTTTTTTTTCTTAAGTTACTTTCTCTAGCTCCAAAAATTTTTTATAGATTTATACTTTTCCTAACACTTAATATTTCAGCTTCATAATGGTTCTTTAGTATAGCACTTCAAAACACTAATGCAGTTCCTTAGGTGGAGAAGGCTTCTTAGAAAACCAGGGATAAATTCTTAGAGGCAATAAGACTGTAAACAGACTTGGCATCTTTGTGAATTGCACATCTAATTCTCCCATGCAGCACTGTACTCTAAATTTCTCTCCTACCTATCATGTCATGCCATACCATGCAGTTCTTTGCATTATACAGCCCTCAATCCTGTGCTTAAAAAAAAAAATCTTTCCTATGTGATAGCTCAAATAGGGAATGCTCAACGATTTCCTCTGAACTTTGGAGACTTTGGAAATAGTCCATGTTAAACAACATCCTTACAGTGAAGAGCTAATCATTATCCTTCAGTTCATCAGATCATTTACATTTTACTCTCTAGAGTTTTTATTTCAGTTAGCTGGTAAAGCTAACTCTTGGAATTTGTAAACACCCCCACCGAAAGTATTGCTCCCCCACCAAGCTTAACACATCAATTTCTCAGGAGATAGGAGAAAATTTATAGCTGTACGCATGCTTATTCTACTTTCCAATGTATATTCAAATCCTTTTCTCCCTTCACAAGATATTTTTAATCAGGAATTTGCACAGCAGAATAATTAAACCAAAGAGATAATTTTGGTAAAACTAAAGGTAGACATGCTTTTAATAAGTTCCAGAAGTACTGCAAGAGGTTTACAGGGAAGTTCCTCTTCACAAAAAGTACAAACTCATCTTAAAACAGAGTGTTTCCCTGAGAATACATGTTATGTAGGAAGTGGATTTAAAGTGGAAAAACAGTAGATAAAATATATGTATTAGCATAAAATAGATGCTTTTGTGAGCAGTAAGGAATGAATTTTGTCTGTTTCCATGCAAAGTTTCTCTTATCAGATAATCTGAGAGACACGTAAGTAATCTGTGGACATAGAGAAGTTAAAGGCCTTGTGCAGCCAAAGAGAATCAACTTCACAATAAAGCTATTATGATTCATGTTAGGTTCAGGGTATCTCTTGTGTTGAGTTTCTCATGGACAGCCTTTCCTCTTACTTCTGTCAGCTGAGTGCATACAGTCTTTTCTGGCGGTCATTAACATGCCAGGTCAGGACAACAGTTTTCAGGTTTATGTTGCCTGACAACCTTCATTTCTCACCTCCTTGACGTACTGATTTTCCTGCTCTGACAACCACATTTCTATATTTTCTATCAAGGGTTTTTGTACTTGAGATGTTTAATTTAAAATTAAAACATTCAATATTTGCCATTCTTATTTGAAACCTCCTCAAGCCTTATGTTTACCCAAGATGTAAATCAAGGTGGTTTTGATTTTAAATCAGTTTCGGTCTTTTAACTGGTGCTATTTTTTACAGTAATTTTTCATCATTCAGGTGCCATCTCATCAAATCTGTCACTGTGGTAGAAATGTTTTCTTGGTGCATTTCCCCCTCCTGTGCCCTTTCAATATAGTCATACCTGGCCACTGGCCATATGGTTTTCCAGACAACCTATAACTTACCTCATATGAAGGAAGCAGAAATAAATGCAGCTACTAGATTTGCTGTACACTATTAAGACTAATTATAGTGATTAGAATCAGGGCAGGAACTGAAAACTTTCAATGCCCTTTTAAGAACTAGCTAGTAATCTGCTTTCTACAAAAATCATCCCTTAAAAGGAAAGAAAAAAAAAAGATACCGTATAACTAAAATGAACTTTCCAAATAAATATTCTTAGGGAAGAAGGGTGAATTTAATGTGGAGAAAGGAGGATAGAGGACTGAACTCTGCACAGAAATGTCTCCCACACAGTGTGGTTAAGTACTCTTTTCCCACTGCAGAACATCTGAATTAATATATGGCCTTGATGTTTTTCTTTCTGACACTTAAACTTAGTAGAATCAATGCTGGACACGTGCATGTAAATGGATATTTCAGGCCTGCAAGTTATTTCTAAGGTTATCGATAACATAACCAGCAAAACCCTTGTGAACATTAATGTATAAATGACCTTCCAGGAAGCTTCACACTTCAAAACTATACCAAATGTGATAACATAGCACTGCAGAGGTGTATCTGCTCTCAGAGTGCTCTCTGAGTGCAAGTATGTTGTCCCCAACTGTTGCATAAAAGGAAAGCAATTATTACTCTCCTAAGGACATCAGAAGAAAAAGGAGCAATAAAAATTCATCTCCTACAGACTCAAATATCTTACCGAGAATGAAGCTTAGCAGGAAACACAATGGGCTATTACTTGTATTGCAGTAACATTTCTTTACTGAAAGAGTGGTTAAACATTGGCACAGGCTGCCCAGGGAAGTGGTTGAGTCCCCATCCCTGGAAGTATTTAAAAGACGTGTAGATGAGGCGCTTAGGGACACAGTTTAGTGGGCATGGTGGTGTTGGGTTGACAGTTGGACTCAATGATCTTAGAGGTCTTTTCCAACCTTAATGATTCTATGATTCTATAACATCTGTGTGCATCTATTTATTTTTAAGATTCCTTTATGTTAAGCACTGTATGCACACATGGGAAAAAGGATGATCCTTGCCATCAAAAAAGCCAACCTTTAATACAAACTACTACAGGAATTTCAACTCGCTGGAAGAAGTGAGATGAGAAGACACAAAAATAGAAACAAAGGTATTGTACAACATGGTGGTGGGTGATACAACAGCATCATTAGTACAAACTGAATCAAGGAGAAAAGATCCCTTAACATAAGTTTCTTTAGCAGACTTACTATTTTAGACGCTGATGTCTCCGCTAGCGAGAGGGTCCCATCTCATTTCCTGCAGGAGTTTCTCCCACTATTAATGACAGCAATGAAGATAGTCACCTCAAAGGAATCTTTTCAGGCCATCTAGCCCAAATGATGAAGCAGAAAAGTGAGACTAAGAGTTGAAAACAAACAAACAAACAAACAAAACCCCCTACAAATAAAAGCTTGGTCTTTTAAGTTTTGCTGCAGCTAGAGGCCTGTGAGTGGTAAAACACAAGGATATTGATTGCTTCACTTCTAGTGCTCTGAATCGTAATCAAACCCAGACACATGGTTAAGTACAAAAATACATCAATAACTTTAGTGAAAATTCCCTTAATGGTAACTTTTATACTACAGTATTCCAGTGCCAAACAGTTCTAATTTAAAGCACTTACCAAATCCCCAGCATTGCTGTCAGTATAGGAATGCACAATTAAAGTCACTGAGACAACATTACTTCTATCCCCACATCAGTGCCACTTTGTACACCCAGAACATCTGGCATTTATGATACATAATTAGAAAGGGACGCAGAAACCCATAATACACTTTAAAAGGAAACTTAGTTACAGCATTAACTATGGAAGGACTCCATACTTTATTCCTTCAAAGAGCCAGTCAAGTATTAATTAATTCTCAGGATCCTGAGAGACAGTCAAGTAATCTAGTTGCTTTGCACAGAAAGCTTGCTTGGAAGGTAGTGTAGCCTATGCTGTATTTTTTGGTATTTTTTTCCTTGGATCTTATCCTCAGAAAATAAAACATTATAGTAGAATCCCTAAAGGCTGTCCTTTGACTTTGAAAAACATACATGATAGAAATGTGCAGGTCTTATGTTGGGAAACGTCCTATTTTTCTCTGTCATCTTCCCCTTCACTCCTTCCCAACTTGAGCAATAATGTCTGACTGGATTAAATACAGAAGAAGGAATTAGAAGGCCAATGTTTGACTATTATTTTTGTGTTAATATGGAAGATTACTG
Source organism: Aptenodytes forsteri (assembly GCF_000699145.1). Classification (NCBI taxonomy): domain Eukaryota; kingdom Metazoa; phylum Chordata; class Aves; order Sphenisciformes; family Spheniscidae; genus Aptenodytes; species Aptenodytes forsteri. The sequence continues at coordinate 5,839,597 of NW_008796110.1, forward strand.
TTTCCCAAAACAGTTTTCCCACTGAGAAAACACGAATAACAGTTTGTCACAGCTTTCACCTTCATAGGCTTTAAGCCTCAAACAATGATTATTAGATGATATGAAATCCTCAGATAAAATAGTACAAAAAATTCATATTACCTACGTCGTGCAATTAGAAGATAAAATTTAGGCTAGTGTTCAGAAGATGGTATCTTTTGCTTAGTCCTTTCTGAGGACTCTCAGTGGCAGGGTACTGATCATATCTTTCTATCTTTAAGTAGAATCCCTGAAATTTCCCTCATTCAATACATACCTAAAGGTACTGACCTGGGAGTATCATATGCTAATTGTGGTTATATTTATCACGCTCTTTTCTAGAGAATGCACCAGAGCTCGTTGTTCCTGAGTATACACAAAGAACTTCAGTTAACACTAACGTTGCTCTCTTGCCAGCTGCAGGGCTGATTGACAATAGGAAGTCAAAACCAGGTCTCTTCTGCAGTGGCGCTGCGCAAAGGTACACTTACAGGGCAGATTACTAAATTCGTTGGGTCCTAACACACTATAAGATTAGATGTTCTGAAATATTAGCAGCAGCTTGGATGAACCTCAGCCTTTCCACTTTTAGCTGTGTCAAAGACATGCATCTACATCTACTCCAAGCTAGTGGTGTGAGGTGCCCTCTACAGTTCATGGCAGAAGATTCATCACACTTAAAGGCTGATGGGATGGAGATAACTCTAAAGTTGCCTACCACCCTGTCCCACCTGGGGAGTAACCCTGGAAAATGGTGTCTGAAAACCACCTACCTTATCTTTCAATGGTTATGACTGGTGAGATGAATCTCACCTTTCTTTCATGCAGAACTGCCAAAATTTGGAAACATGATCGGAGAAACTCTTCCATAAATATGCAACCCTAGACCCTAAACCAGAAAATTATCAGGAGAATGGACTGGAGTGAAGAGGTTTCTGGTACCCTCTCCTAGTTATTGCATCCTTTTCTTCAGAATCTGTGTTAAACCTCTTCAAAAATATCTCACAGAAGAAATGGTCCTTCTCTCCCTACAAACATTCTTGTCTCTGGGAGTTAAAGATAAAGATACTGCTGGTCTTAGTTGATGAAGAAAGGCAGCTAATCTAAGGCAGCTCAGAAGATAATTCCAAATCTAACCTTTTTGGACAAATTTACAAAATAAAACAAATCAGAATCCAGCCAATATAGGGATAGTACTTGTTCAGCTTTGCAGCTTGATAAGAACTAGAGATACACTATAAAACAAGAAAGGTCCTTTTAATTACCTTACATTTGGGAAAAAAAAAAAAGCAACTATGCTCCACTGTTGCTTCATGGAGTTTATGATCCACTTACTTGGATTTTACGTTACATTTTCTTCATCTGGGAAATCAAGTTATGTGTTCATAAACACTGTACAATATAACCCAGAAAAACAGGACATCTTGTCACAGACACAGTCACAGACAAAACCACCAGCTGGACAGGCACTAAAATTCTTTGTAAATGTGTCACTCTAAATAACAGTCACACAATTTTCTCCACCTGGTTTATCTTTAAACTAATTAAAAAGTGCTAACATGGAAAAAGAAGATATTCTGGCCAGAAAATATTTCTTGTCATTTTTCTTTAATATGTTTTTTTCTGTCTGCTGAATGAAACTGAAAGCCAAAAAGCAGTATTTTAATAACAACACAAAAAAAATCTAATTTTATAAACTGACTTCTCTTCAGAAAGGTTGTTATAAGCCAATCTTTCTATCACTATGTAATCTTTACTGGGGATTTTTCTCTTTGAGAATGGGATACAAGTTTTTCCATAGAGCTGCTACACACACAACTAAGGAACAACTCATATTTGGGGAAAAATATTTGCAGTCAACCAAGTCTTCTAGCAACAATGTAAGATCCTAATCTTCAAAGCCTTAAGTCATCTGCAGTGGTTTTAGACAAATGTGAGATAACTCTGTGTAATGTAATATTGAGGTAATACACTTTACATTTCAACATATTAGTTCAGGCTCAGCAACAGTAATACCGTTCACTCAGGTTCAAGTGAGCGAAAAATAAGGCTCACGATCAGCTGTCTGCAAAACACCATGTAGACAGACTCAACAAGGTTCCTCACTCATTGTCTGCCTCGGCATGTCGTGCACAAACAGCCCGTTCTGTGCTGAAGAGCAAGATGTGGGAGCAGTCGAGCAGCAAGGGAATGGCAGCAGTTGCAGGTGAGCACAGCCGGAGCTCCTGCATGAAGTCAGTGAGCAATGTTAGAAATTAAGCCCAAAAGACTTGGTGTGTGACAGTACTGTCAGAGTGTGGGGTGTAGCTTGTTAGGTTGGCTGATAGACTGTATATTTTTTTCCCTATATGAAGATAAATAGATCTGTATTTTATTGCAGGTAAAAAAATGCCTTCCTGTCAGTTAATTGAAAAATTACATAGCTCACATTCACTGAACTTTTTATTTCTGTGCCAGAAAAACATATGGAGACGCTCTCTTACAGGGCAGTTTGGTAAGAATAAATGCGACTATGCATGAGTGAGATTTGCAGGATCACCTTTTTTCCCCAACTAAGAAGGTAAAAGACTCCAATATCCTCATTATTCCTGTCAATTTGTATTTTGTCTCCATATTAAAATACTGATGAAGCCACCAACTCTCCCATAAAAAGATATCACCCAGCTGGGCATTCATGTAAACAAACTGAGTACTGTCAAGCCAATTGCAGAATTATAATTGGCAAGTTTAATTTTGTCATGCAGCTAGCAAAGGAAGAAATTTTTTAGAGAAATTACAGGATTGCAGAACCAATATTCCTAGTAAATGATAGGAGAGTTTTGGAGTTCCTAGATACTATAAATACATAAGTAACTGTGGATCAGGAAGCTTTAATTAGCATTAGACACTTAACATCCAAGGGTTGAGGGTTGGAACCTCACTGTCTTCTGCTTATCAAGTTGGTTGTGACTTTTACTCAGCTTGTTAATTTCTTTGTTTTGCATAAAATTATAATTTAAAAACCACAGCAATCACTTAATACATATTATTGTTTAAAAGCTTATATGGCAGTTATTTGATCCAAACACTACTTACAGTACTACCAGATTAATTATTTGTGGCTTTCCTTTCCATTCACTTTAAGGCAACATTTTACTTTAGACTAAATTGCCTCGGACACAGTCTAACTTGAGCTGATATTACTTACAGAGAATTTTATAAGATGACTTACAAGACAGTGCACGAATAAAAATATTTCTTTTCTGTTCACAATTGCTCTAATTAAAATATGAATCTCATTTTTTTTTCTATATTGCCTCTTCATAGACCTTCCCTTTTACTTAATTTCTCATTTCTGTATGGTTCCAAATCTTATTTGTCTTCTCAGACAGCTAACCTACTACACTATAATTTCAGAAGACTCCCCTAGGAGATTAGATAATCTTACCTTGTAATTACAATTATTATTTTTTTTATAAGACCTTCCAAGAGAACAGAGCAAAAATGGGACACCTAGCTGTCAAAAGCAACTTTATTTTAAAGGTACACACTTGTCATGGTTTAACCCCAGCCTCCCCTTGCCTGTGCTCCGGTTTGGACTTATCCACAGACTGCAGTCCCTTAGGGGAGTACCTGCTCTGTCATGGGCTTATCCATGGCCACACGCTTTGAGGTGCTCCAGCATGACCTCAAGCACAGCCACTGATGCTTCAGGGTGTACTTGCTGCAGCATGGACTTATTCTAGGGCCACAATCCCTTCAGAGGTACACCTGCTGTGGCACAGGCATAATCATGGCCACAGACGCTTCGAGATGTACATGCTCTGGCACGGGCTTATCCATGGCCACAGGCGCTTTGGGGTGTCTTGCTTCTGCGTGGATTCATCCACAGCTCACAGTCCCTTCGACTGGAGTTCACACTGGAGTTCCAGCCTGTCCAGTACAGCAGCACAGAAACAGCAGCGATGCCCTGGCCATCTGCCAGCCCAGGCACATCGCCATTGCGTTATCAAAATGTTCCCAGGCACAGCAGAATACGATGATAAGCAACACAGCAAGCAGCGAAAGCAAAAAGCAGCCACTAACGAGCACTAGACTCTAATATACAGTAAGGCAAGCAAGCCCCATGGCAAGCACAGGAGCCTGCCAATTAATAGCTAAACAGCAATAACAGCTATAAATTCGTTCTAGCACATTCCAATCAAATCTGTCATCATCTCGAACCCTTCAAGCCCCACGTTAGGCACCAAAAAGGGCTGTCATGGTTTAACCCCAGCCGGAAACTAAGCACCACACGGCTGCTTGCTCATTCCCCCCTGGTGGGATGGGGGAGAGAATCGGAAGGGTAAAAGTGAGAAAACTCATGGGTTGCAATAAAGACAGTTTCATAGGTAAAGCAAAAGCCACGCACGCAAGCAAAGCAAAACAAGGAATTCATTCACTTCTTCCCATGGGCAGGCAGGTGTTCAGCCATCTCCAGGAAAGCAGGGCTCCTTCACGCCTAACGGTTACTTGGGAAGACAAACGCCATCAGCCCGAACTTCCCCCCTCCTTCCTTGTTCTTCCCCCAGCTTTATATGCTGAGCATGACGTCATATGGTGTGGAATATCCCTTTGGTCAGTTGGGGTCAGCTGTCCCAGCCGTGTCCCCTCCCAGCAAAAAAGCTGGTGGGGTGGTGTGAGGAGCAGAAAAGTCCTTGACTGTGTGTAAGCACTGCTCAGCAGTAACTAAAACATCCCTGTGTTATCAACACTGTTTCCAGCACAAATCCAAAACACAGCCCCATACTAGCTACTGTGAAGAAAATTAACTCTATCCCAGCCAAAACCAGCACAACACTATACTGGGGCTGATTGGGAAGGAGTTAATTTTATTCATAGCAGCCCATATAGTGCTGTGTTTTGCATGTGTGATTGAAACAGTATTGATAACACAGTAATATTTTATCTATGACTGAACAGTGCTTGCACAGTATCAATGTCTTCTCTATTTCTCACTTTGTTCTCCCAGCAAGTAGGCTGGGGGTGGGCAAGAGGTTAGGAGGGGACACAGCCAGCACAGCTGACTGGTAGCTGATAATTTTATCAATGGTAAAAACTGGAGTAAGACATTATAACCTTAAAAACAGGTGCATAACCTACCTTAAAACCAAGGAAGCTGTTTATAAAGGGAAAACTTAGTAACTTGTAAAGTTTTAATTAAATGACTACAAATAGATACAATTTGGTTTTGACATCTGGGATGTAGGTTAAGCTATATATCTTGAATAGAGGCATTATGATTGCATGATTCCATTATCAAGGAACATATCTTGGTATTGCCTACAATTCATTTACAATTGGTAAATTTTTATTCAAATGTATCTTGTTTATTGTTTTGCTGCTTCATGCTTTCTCGTGGCATTGATTTCAACAGGAGGCTTTGTCTGCCTTCAGGCTGTGTTCATTCATGGCCATTTGAGTTATCACAGACCTATAATCATCAACTTTAATTTGTATTCCCTTGTCATTGAAGAATTGATTTATTTTCTAATTCCATGTTTTTAAAATGGTATCAATTTACACATGAGCTGAATACCATGCTTGCACATAGATTCACTGGGTATTTGCGCATTCATTGATACTTGGTTTTAGTGGGGAGAAGACAGAGGAATTCTGTACATGTAATGCAAATGAAAGCACTTAATTGAACTATCATTTGGGGTTATGTGCATGTAAATACAGACAAATGGGATTCATTATATACCCATAGCAGCTAATTCATTGCTTAATGTATTTTTAGTTCACTACAGGTCCAGCTGGGCCAGTGGAACACCTGTTAAAGGTATAAATTTATGTTCAACTTCATCATCTCCACTAATTTTAGATATCTAAAAAATGATGATGCCATAGTAACCTGGTTCTCTAAGCCCCCTTTGTAACTTCTGGAGAGAATTAGGAAATCTGAAAGGATAATTCATCACATTCAAAAGTAAAATAATTACAGGTGATACGAATTCCCCCAGAAGAGCTTCTCTCTCTCATGACTAACATAGGCTAGATGCCAGAAGGCTGAAGCTAGTGAAAATAAATCCCATCTGAAGTTACCTCTTCAATTTCAGAACATACAAATTTGCTCTTTGAGTGGCTCAACCCAGTGTTGTAAGAAGTGAAGTGTCATAGAATCATAGAATCATAGAATCCCACCGTGCCACTAAACCATGTCCCTAAGTGCCGCATCTACACTTCTTTTAAATACCTCCAGGACTCCCCCACTCCCCTGGGCAGCCTGTGCCAATGTTTCACCACTCTTTCCTCTTTCAAATTCTTCCTCATGTCCAATCTAAACCTCCCCTGGTGCAACTTGAGGCCATTTCCTCTCGT
>NW_008796110.1:5848144-5849035 GCF_000699145.1 Aptenodytes forsteri
GGCACGCCACCCCTAGGCTCATCTCTAGTCAGCCTGGTTTTATCCCCTTCCCCCTTCAAACCTAGTTTAAAGCCCTCTCAAGAGGGCTTGATTAAGTGTCAGATTAAGTCTTCAAGTTTAGGCAGTAGACATTTAGAATTGATATAAATTAGGCTACACCTGTGACCAGAGGTTGGCCCTAATCATGACCCTAATCATGACTGTAATCATGAACCCACTATTAAATAGGGCTTGATTAAGTGTCAGATTAAGTCTTCAAGTTTAGGCAGTAGACATTTAGAATTGATATAAATTAGGCTACACCTGTGACCAGAGGTTGGCCCTAATCATGACCCTAATCATGACTGTAATCATGAACCCACTATTAAATTCCTAGCCCCTTCCTCTATCTAGGCAGCAGCCAGTCAGACATGTGGGGTGGAGCTGTCCGTTGGCTCAAGTGGGAGCATTCACACGCTTAAAGATAAGCACTTGTCTGAGTGCTTTGCTGGATCAAGGCCCAAGTATTCTCCAGGTTTCCTGGTGACTTCTTTATCTTTATCCCAGCTTTGCTGAATGGACTTTTAGGTTTGTGAAAAAAAAGGTTACATTTCATTTTTCTTCACCAAATACAAATTCTGCATCTTCTGAGGGTAGTTCACCTGAAGTAGCTATGCATCCTTCTTACTGTTCCCTGTTCCATTTTGTCCTTCACTTCCAATACTATTAAAAGACAATTTCTTTTTCTTAAGAAATAAAGAGATGTAGTAGTAAAATATGTTAATGACCTGACATAACAGCCATTGAAATCAGTGGGAGTTTCTCCATTGACTTCAACAGGTTTGAACTGGGTTCTAAAATGTTAAATTTAGGGAACAGCAATTAAAGGATTCTCTGATCAATAGCCAAAAG